>NW_024386765.1:117500-400000 GCF_900408965.1 Simochromis diagramma | reverse complement strand
TATGATGAGCAGCAAACTGCAGTATGTGTGAGATGATCATGGTCACACCTGCAATGAAAGATCATATGATTATTCTGGCACCTGTAAATAGAAGATTAACCTGAGGTTATACCAATCACTGTAATACAAATGTTAATGTAATGTCAAAAGCTTCAATAAATGTTTAATGCAAAGCTGGTTATATGATTCTGATGTACTAATAATAACTAAAATAACAGAAAAACACCCCTTTTTATCCCACAATTTATATACACACAAAAACACACCTGTGTGTTCTCCCTCACCCGTCCTTCAGGCCTCCTGCCTCCTCTAAAAGATTTCTTACATTCCTCACTCATCAGAGCTGCCTCTCTGCTGCCTTACACTTTATGCCACTGTACCTAACTTAATGTCAGTTATAGAGTAATAATCAGCAGACTAACAGAAGAGTGAGCACATTTTCTAAAATCTCAGTATTTTTAAAAATTTTTGTATTTTTGTCTTCTTTAAAATATCACGACTACGATGTGGTTCTCCACCTGGAAGAGTGAAGGTTTGAGTTGAAAACATAAACTGTATGCAAAAGATGCAGGTAGCTGCTGCGACGTCACACACTAGTGTCTATTTAACAGCTTGAGTTGAGCATTTCTAACATTGCCTACTTTCTGGACATGGGGTGGAGCTAACTGAGAATCACAAAGGATTCAACTCAGGAAACAGTGCTTTATTATTTATTATTATAGTGTATAAAACGAGCAAAATGCTGTATTACACGACTTCAAATGGAAAGTAACGAACCATAAATTGATTGGGGGGGAGTATTCTGATCGTAAATAAAATGATTAATGGGGCCGTTTTTTCTTCATACCTTCTTCTATCAACCAGAGGTCGCCCCGTGCTGGTCATTTGACAGAGTGCACATTAAAGGCTGTAACTGTGTCGTCTTTAATTATATAGTATAATAACTTTAATTATACAGGAGTGCTCCCCGAGGGGAGGATGGACGACTGCCCCAAACCTTCGTGCGCTTCTTGATTTTTACGACCTTGTGCGTTGAGTGGCTGCTGCCACTGCTGGGTTGGAGACACGAGTAGATGATCGTGTCTACTAGAGATGGACCGATCCGATATTAAGTATCGTATCGGTCCGATACTGGCCTAAATTACTGGATCGGATATCGGAGGGAAATAAAGAAATGTAATCGATCCATTAAATATCACGAAAGCAGCTCACAAAACTTGCAACACGTGGTAACTGGCCTCATAATCTTAGCACGTTGGAGCAGTGTGCGTCACCTGATAGAGCGGCTGTGGCGGACCTGTCTGTCTGCAGTCTGGTTGAACATTTGGAGCCTCGCTACCAACCCGGCATTTCATCTCCGAGGAAGTGATCCCAGAGAGAAGTAAAGCAAGTGTGTAAGTTCATCTCTGAATGTTTGTAAAGCATTCCCTCGTTAAGCTTAACAACCGATATATGGAGCGACTGCCTCTTCTTGCTGCTACTTCAATCGTGAAACTGATCAATGATCAGCTGATCGGCTTTTCTGTCGCGAGTCCGTCTCTGTTGTTTGTTTTTGGCCCACTTTGCACCAGAAAGAGGAAACCAGCGGCTGAACAACAGCAGCACGTTTAAGCTTGATAAGCTGTTGTTAGAATTTATTTAATATTACTTTCTACACCAGGATCTTTTTCTACGTAGCTGACGGCTGGTAACTGTGCAGGGGCGGATCTAGCAAAGTTTAGCCAGGGGGGCCGATAGGGCATTAACAGGGAAAAGGGGGCACAAAGACACACTTTTCTTTCTTATTCTCATTTAAAATGTCGAGCTCTTAATAAATAATTATCTGACACCCAAAGTTTTAATCTGATGTAAAATGTATAGAAGTCCATTACTGTATATAGTAACTGTTAAGTCTAATATACCCCAGTAAGCTATACTACTTTTTCCTTTGGGAAGGTACCATCTGTGCAGTCTCCACTTCTGTTGAAGAAAGATGTTGAATCTATTTAATATTTCTTGAAAAATAATTGATTTCTGTGCATTTTTTTCCACACTGCATCAAATTAAGGTTGATTATGTCGATTAAGCATCATGAGGGTGAGGGGTGGTTCCCTATTTTTATTTATTTATTTATTTTTCGTTGCTGGGAGTTGGAGCCCTATTAGTTAGGTTGCTTACTCTTTAAAATACCAGAATAGGGAGGATGGTGTAGGTTTAAGTTTATTAGATTGATCAGTATTGCGAAACTGAACTATTTTTTTTGCATACAGGTATAACAGAATAGCTTTAGTGTTGTCGTTGTTTTTTAAACTTGAGTATGAACTTATACAAAATGCAGCAAGATATTAAAAAAACTGTTTTATTGATTAAAAAACACTATCGGAGTCATATCGGTATAGGCAGATATCCAAATTTATGATATCGGTATCGGACATAAAAAAGTGGTATCGTGCCATCTCTCGTTTTTACCACCATTTCAATGACACATCAGTAAAGCTCAGAGGTTCAAAGATCACACAGAGGCAACAGTTTGAAAAAGACGGGACTTTGTGGAAAAAACTTTAGGATTTCAACCCTTCTCCTCTGAACAATGGCCGATGCTGAAGTTTTTAGAGTGACAAAATCTATGGTTCAGGAGAATACTGCAGCTGTGGAGACGTCACAGTGGGGCCCGAATGTGCAGTTGTTTACACAGTTTTCTAACAAGTTGTGTTTTATTATATAAATACAACCCAGGGGTGTCTTATATGAATACACCCCTTTATATTTCCCATATATATAATTTCATATATATTGGGATTAATGAAATGATGTATTTTTACAGAATATTCTTGTGCTTTTCAAGTTATATTGCATTATGTTCTAGTAGAAGAATGAAGAATATTATTGTGAACTGAGCAGACCTGTAAACTGGTATTGTCTGCTGAATTTCCCGGTTCAGGCGAAAGTGGAAGCATTTCTTTGGTTTTGTTTTGAACAAAAAGTAACTGTGTGTGTGTGTGTAATCTGCATGCATACACACAATGACATGTCTCCGTCTCCTGTGCCTTCAGTCATGGGGGAGTGTTAAAAAGAAACAGTGGCAGCACTAAAATGCAAACCAAATTGACTTTCTTCCATTTTCTTTTCTTTCTTCGTACTCTCCGCTCTCATTGAGTGCTTCGTTTCTAACAATGCTGTGTTTCCCTCGTTGATCAGCCTCTGCAGGGAACCCACCCCCCTTCTTCCTAATTTCCCTCTACCTAAACAGAAAAGAGCCCCGTTAAGGAGCGCCATTAGTGCCAGACCGTTTTTTTTGTTTGTTTCCATACTCTCAGAAGAAAGAGGAAATGTTATCTGTGGCGGGCAAACTTAACCCAATTAAGATCTGGTGGGGCGCAGGGGCTTGGCTTGGGACACGGGTAAGACTGCCAGCTTTCCAAGCAGGCACACAGCCAGCCAGTCAGGCAGGCAAGTAGCCAGCCGCCCACTCAGTAACCCAGCAGCCAGTGAAACAGTCAGCCAGCCAGGAAACCAAGCAGCTGCCTACTCAGTATACCTACTAGCTAAACAGCCAACAAATTGGCCTCCAGTTAGCCAGGCACTCTGTCAGGTAGCCAGACAGAGTCAGCCTCTTTAGGCCAGTCCTGTAAAGCGGGTTTGACTTTTGTGAAATTATTTACTGTCTTCTTTTAGTTATACTCTTAGCTCTACAGCATATACAGTATATTTGCATATGTACAACAGGAAGCTGTTTTCGCATATTCCCCCTCTCTCTGAGAAGACCTCATTGAAGATGCTGAGCATGAATGTGAGCTGGAATAAACTGGACTGGTTTGTTACTGTTCTAACAGAGCTGCATTTTCTTCTTCTGTTTCTTTTTTGTTTGCTTCTTCTGCGAGAGTACAGTCCATCGGCACCATGTTGCATCGACACAGTGGTCATGGAGAGCTGCGTTTCTGCACACAGGGTTAATGTCTGCCTGAATACAGGCTGAGGCAAAGACAGCCTCGGGTTAGAATAAAGAGAGGTGCTAGTCTGCAGTAGGTCTATGATCCTGGAGGATAAAAAAGTGAGGGAAGTCTGGCACCAAAGACGCTGCACACCTGTTTATAGTTGTTCAAGAATGGGTTTTAGGAACATATCAATTCTTTTTATACATTAACAGAGATACATTTTAATAGATGTGAACTAGAAGCTCTCTGCATTGCAACTTTTGCTGCATTGATAGATTGAGCAACAATGCTCAAAAATGCTTCTAAGACTGCAAAGAAATCCATACGTATCCTTAAGGTGACAACCCCCATCTCAAATATTCGTACTTACTAGGTTATGTTTTTAAAGCCCACCGCATTTATCTTCCAGGACCTTTAGCACCTTAAACGTTGGCACCTTTCTTTAAATCCTGCACTTGAGGCCAGAGAGGATGCCTCAGGGGAGAAAGAGCTGGTAATTTGCTCTAATGTGCTCTTGATGCATGCGCTGCATTGGTGTTATTTCTCAAATAAAGCATTTGCAATTAACCAAACAACAAAAGAGGCCTTGTCATATGCAAATGTGGACTGAGACGGAGACATCATCACTCCGTACATGGGAGCGGAGACCCCCTCACACAGACACACACATGCACAGACGCAGCAGCAGCATATTTCAAAATCATCAAACCTTCTTCCCCTGGTGCCACACCTCACACTGGCACACATGCAAACACGCTCACCCCATGATCCATACACAAGTGCCAGATACACACTCCGACAGCCAAACATGTTGATAATTAGAGCCTTGTTATTGGAAGGTGTTATCACAACAATTAACACCCTAATGTGTGTATAAATGTGTGTGTGTGTGAGTGAGTGAGTGATGACGGTGATAGGAGTGTGTGTGTGTGTGTGTGTGTGTGTGTGTGTGTGTGTGTGTGTGTGGTGCCATCATGTGATGATGGGTGGTGAGGAGGTGTGTGTGCATTCCATTAATTCTTTGTCTCTGTCACACACACATACGCGCACACGCACAGTAAGGGTCCAATGTAACAATGAAACAGTTTCCCATTTGATGAAGTTCCTGTGAATTCTGACACAAAGGCAGCAGGAAGAGGTGCTGGTGATAGATTCTGATTGATATCCAGTAGGGAGCAGAGAACGTGGATGGGTGGGGAGGGGAAAAGAGGGTGATAAGTGAAAAGGAACGAGGAAAGTTGGGGGGTGGACCGTGCAGACATCAAAGAGGAAGCAGAGGAAGAGAAGAGTGTTTTAATTGGGTGCTTGTTTTCTACTTAAATGACCAGAGCCTGGTGGCAAACACACTGCAAATGACACGACAGATGGCTGGGCGTGAAGGCTGAGGTCACAAATAAGAGGAACGCTGTTAAAGGACGGCGAGGCAGAGCAGACGATCGCAAGGTTTCTGTGTTTTCCCATTTTTATTGTCTTTTACGTATCGATGTCATATTTGATTGGCTGACAGGTCATACACAGAGGTGGAGCGGATACCCGGCGCGCTGTAGCGGCACATCGCTCTTCAAACTACAATATCTGCTACTGAATACTAGATACAAAAAGGATGCTGTAAAACCAATAATATTCATAACCCCCCCGACACAACAGTGCGCTCCAATTAGAAACAAACTCCATGTATGCAGGTCTGCTGCAGCTTTTGCATTAATGTGCTGACCCAGCAAGCTCAGCAGCGACCTCCAGAAACTAGTGACTGAAACTAAAGCCATACTCTTTTCATTTTAATTAGTCGAGAAAACAATGGAAATGGTAAATCAGAAATAAAAAGAAAAATGAAATCTATGCGTGCAGGAGAAAAACTGCTAATAAAGCTGAGTGTGAAGCTTTCTGTATTTATCTATAAATGCACTTAAATGCATGGGTTTTTAATAATATCCTCACGCACCATGTGGCTGTACTTAAAGCAACCAGATGGCTTGTAGTAACTGAATAGTATTTATTTTGATATTTTAATTGATATTTATTTAGCTGCAGGAAGCCTTCAAAAAGGATTCAATAATGTCCTTTTGACTGTGACGACGACGCCTCGGGCTCAGTTTCAAACAGCACAAAATACACATCAAACTAAAGAAGTTTAAAGCAGAATCATTTTCTACATAAAAGGACAGCTTATTTAAAATAATGTGTTTTTATGGCAGAGATATACGAAGCTCTAATTAAGTATAGGTAGGAACCAAACCAGAGTGACTTTGATATCTGACAGCAAAAGGCTTCAGCACTGTCACGGTCGACAGCAGGGACTCGAGCGCAGAGCAGGTTGATGCTTCCAAACACAGTTTATTTACAACAGCAGTGCAGAATAATACAGTGAGGGAAATCCAGGGTTCCAAAGGTCCAAGGGCAAGCTCTCTCACACTCGTTCTCGTCTTCACGTCCAAACTCACACACGTTCGCACAGCAGGGAGGTCACAGGTCCGGGGAGGAAAACTATCCCACGGGAGAGGGAAATTACTCACAAGGCACAAAACACTTCAGCACAGATTCGCGGGAGCTGAGAGGATGACTAACGTGTCACAATCATCCAGCGACGAGAAGGTCTTTGTCCCAGCCTCAAATAGCGGACAGGTAATGACAGCTAATCGCGGACAGGTGTGTGGGCCAAGGGCGGGAGCCCGCAGTGAGCTCCGCCCAGGCAGAGCGGAGAGAGCGGGAGAAAGAATACAGAACACATGCAGCGTTGGGGGCCGGCTGGGCGGACACGGGGACCATGACAAGCACTATTCTTATTTTAAGTAATGATAAGGTTTCTGTCATCTGGCCTCTCATCAGTGTTGTAAACCATAAACTGGGATGTAGCACAAATGTTAATCTCAGGAAAGTGCAGCATGTACCCCAAACTGAACTTTTATTAGTGCAGCAAATGAGAAAAATGTTCATACAAACGTGTTTGTGAAAATCAGGGACAGTAATTGTTCCCTTCAGAGGTTGACTGCAACCACAGTCACTGCAAACTCTGCTTTATTTTACTGCACTACAATCAAAGGATACTGTGAATTATGATGCACAATTAAATAATGAAACTGCACAGTTATTAGAAAAAGCCCTTTTCATGAGGTGCTTAATGTATTATTAATACATGATACCCACACAGATGAAAAACGACATCAGTTATGACAGATAATCTGAAGTATCTGTAAGCTGTCAGTTCTCTGGATGCTGCTTTTTAAAAGGAAAACTTAAATCAAACACAGTCTGCTAAATCAAACTCTTTAGAAATGTTCTCCTGCACACATTTCTGCAAAGGCTGGAATAATTCTTCAAAGTAAGACACGAGAAATATGAATTTAAGCTACTTGACAGTGCACTGCCTTCAAACACACACAGTGTCCAATCAGAGTCTGTGTGTAGGCTGGTGTAATGAGGTGAAGACAGTTGTCCATTACTTCCTGAGTTGATGGGCTCCTCACAGCAGTGCAGCCACAGCTGGAGGAGAGGGGGTGGAGGCACCATGAGGAGAGTATCAGACACATTCAGCCATATTCCTGCTCTGTGTTTGTGTCACAGCTTATTTGACTCCCACATATAATGTCATCAGTGAAATAATCATAATGCACTTTTTACTTACACAGCAAGTATCTCACAAGTTGTTCTTTTCTTTTCTACTTTTATACAGTAAGAAAAGTGTAACAATTTATTCTCAGGAACAGGAAAGAAACGGGAACGCAGCACTCCGTCACATCCACATCCAGTTCCATCCATTTAAAACCTGATCCTTGTTGTTAAATGAGAGAGATGAGGAGGCAGGAAGATCGTGCCACGATATAACATCTTCATTCATGCAAAGCTAGGACGACGCAGTAATGCAGATGTCACTTTCTATTTATACATATAATTAATTTGACTCTGGGTAGTATGATCCATCCATCCATCCATCTTCATCCGCTTTATCCGAGGCCGGGTCGCGGGGGCAGCAGCCTAAGCAGAGAGGCCCAGACCTCCTCTCCCCAGCCACCTCCTCCAGCTTATCCGGGGGAACACCAAGGCGTTCCCAGGCCAGCCGAGAGATATAATCTCTCCAGCGTGTCCTGGGTCTGCCCCGGGGCCTACTCCCGGTGGGTAGTATGATGTTGACTGTAAAGCTGCTCAACAACTAACTGCAGTCACGATGCCAGCATCACAGTGATGAATGAAAACGCTGGTCACACACTCGGTTTGGCACACAGTCGTGTTGTCAGAGAAAACGTTGTGTTTCAGGAGTGTTTAAATGAGCAAGTTTCATAAGAATAAACAATTTGACAGGACGCAGGACAAACTTTTGCTGTGACATCAAATAAAAGAACAGGCGTGTGTCGCCATCTAGAGGTGAAAAGGTGCAACGTCATCACAGGATTTCTACAGGTTTACGCTTCATGTCAACTCAAAAAAGCACACGCGATACAATCCACAGCAGCAGCATCGTTTTTCCTTCAAACAGAAAGCAGATTTTATTCCAGTTTTATGTTTTGAATTAAAATGTTGGGCTGTAAAATCCAGTTTAACCTGCAGCTTTGGAAACTGATGTTTTTTCTCCTTTCAGAGGACAATATTGCCTCGCAGTGTCACATGACGGGATTAAGGTAACGTTTGATTTTTTTTATTTTGACAAAAGAAAAGAAAAACACCCCTCAAATGACCGAAGCCCCAAATCTCTTGCTATTGATGCATTATGCATGAAGTGGTGATGTATGGATGTGTGCATGCATATGTATACATATTTGGTGTATGTGTATTTGTACATGTATGTGCGCATGTACATGTCTATACTTATAGATATCTGTTACTTACATAGTAAGAGTAGAATAGTTGAAATTTAATACTTGCATATTTCCACAAGCCTCATATGGATAGTAGATGGAAAATATATAACACATTCAGAACCTCAGCTACTGTTGCATGTCCTTGTTGTATTATCTTGTTTATTTTGTATTACTTGACTGTATTCTGTTATACTCTTTGTATTCTTCTGCTATCTGTACCTGAGCTGTGGTAACGCACAGGTTTCCCTGTGTAGGATCAATAAAGTCTCATCTTATTGCAAAATCGCTTAATGAAACCTCTGAACAGCGTGTGTGAGTGCACACACCAGGCTGCTTGTCCACTTAGTTTGGTTGAACATATAGAGTGTGTAACATCTGATGCCCCAGTACCCGCAAAAAGTTGTGAAATATAATTAAAAAATATACAGCACTGTGCAAAAGTTTTAGGCAGGTGAGGAAAAAATGCTGTAAACAAAGAATGCTTTCAAAAACAAAAGCGTTGTTTATTTTCATCAATCAACAAAATGCAGAGAATGAAAGAAAGAGAAATCTAAATACATCCACATTTGGAGTGAGCAGCCTTGGCCTTCTTCTAGGTACACTGGCACACAGTTTTTGAAGGAACTCGGCTGGTAAGGACCAAAAAGCTCTTCAGAGTTATCCATACAGCAGAACGCTGCTGCAGGGCTGCTCTCCCCTCGCAACAGGACATTTACACCAGGAGATGCTGGTCCAGAGCAACTCACATACTGAAGGATCCGTCCCATCCCAGCAATAAACTGTCCCAACTTCTGCAATCAGGCAGAAGGTGCAACACCACCCGAGCAACAGAGAGGCTGAAGAGGAGCTTCTCTCCTGTCATTGTTACCACATTCTCATATCACGGCTGAGCCTTCTGGCTTCACTACAGCACACTTTAACACCCCACTCACACAATGCTCAGATTTTGAACTGTAAATTTCCAGATTGTTTTATTTATATAATGTATGTAACTCACTCACTGAATATAATGTTCTCTCTCTTTTTGCACAGTCGAGCGTATCAGGTCACCTGCGTGTTGTACTTTTATTAGGGGTGGCTGTAGCCACTGTAGGGCAAGATACTAACCCCATGTTTGCCTGATGGTGGTGGTCAGAGGGCCCGGTGGCGCCAGTGTCTGGCAGCCTCGCCTCTGTCAGTGCGCCCCAGGGTGGCTGTGGCTACAATGTAGCTGCCATCACCAGTGGGTGGATGACTGGATGTAGTGTAAAGCGCTTTGGGGTCCTTAGGGACCAGAGATGGGCAGTAACGCGTTACTGTAATCCGATTACTTTTTTCAAGTAACGAGTAAAGTAAGGGATTACTATTGCAAAAACAGTAATTAGATTACCGTTACTTCCCGTAGGAACGCTGCGTTACTGCGTTACTAAAACCGTGATTTTTTGCGAGAATGTCTCATGACAGTGACGTAAGCGAGTGCGACGTTCGTGACAACAGCTGTGTGCAGATCAACAATGGATCATATATCGAGTGCAGGAGAGAGTATGAGCGTGCAGCGTTTAAAGCGTGGAAGTACTGACCTTACTTTGAGTTTGATTCCATAAAAAGTGACAAAAACATTAGTGTCCGCTGTGCGCGGGAAGAAAACTTCTTTTTACAGCGAAAAACCCCTAAACTTCCAAACAAGCACCGAGTAGCTACGACGTAATGGGAAACTCACAGAGAAACTCGCGGATTCTTCCACTGACCGCGGCACACCTGCACCAGGGTAAACCTCCGCCTGCCCCACTCCTGCTTTACAGGTGAAAATAGAGCAACAGGACCGCTAGTCTTTGACTTTATTTATTTTCTGCTGTGTTTTACTTGCATCTATTTGAAAGACTGAGTGTAAACACAAAAAATATTTTATTTTATGTGCTGAATGTGCAGAAAACAGGTTTAAATGTTAAACTAATTTCTTCCAGTCAGAGAATGCTGCATATAATTAAATGTTTGCTTGATGCATAAAGTTAAAAGATTAAAACTAATAAAACAAGTTTTAAAAAGAGACTTTTCCATTTGATTACATTTTGTATGATGGATTATGCAGAAAAAGTAGAATTGGGCTGAAAGATCTATCACTTTATCACCTACTCAGGTTGTAAATCGTGTTTTTAAAAAGTAACTAAGTAACTAAGTAATTAATTACTTTTGGAAATAAGTAATCAGTAAAGTAACGGGATTACTTTTTGGGGGAGGTAATCAGTAATTAGTTACTGATTACTTTTTTCAAGTAACTTGACCAACACTCTTAGGGACTGAGTAAAAGCGCTATACAAATGCAGGCCATTTACCATTTTATAACCATGTTCGTGACAAATAAAGAATCTTGGTAGGTCGTTCCAAACATCTCGGAGAATCAAGCACAGATCTGTGGATGTTGGCGTCCTCACATCCTTCTGTCTCTGATCCCAGACACACTCGATGTTGAGATCAGGGCTCTGTGGGGGCCGTACCATCACTTCCAGGACTTCTTGTTCGTCTTTACGCTGAAGATAGCGCTTCATGACTTTGGCTGTGTGTTTGGGTCGTTGTCCTGCAGAATACATTTGGGGCCAATAAACAATCGTTTATATTTCTGAAAGCACCTTTCACCTGCCTAAAACCTTTTGCACAGGACTGTAAATAAATTAAAACCATATATAATAATCTTGATTGTTCACAGTAGAATATATGAACATATATAAACTGATAAAATAAAAAATAAAAAAAGGCTAGACGAGCAGGTGGCAGTAAAAACAAACAGCTGGAACAACTGGCAACAGGTCAGCAACATGACGGTGTATAAGAAGAGCAAAGTAGAGACTCTGGTGTTTAAAACTACACTAAGATGTCAAAAGAACATTACAGCAAACACGCGACAGAAACTCACCAATACAAATATACACAACTACTTCTGTGCCACTTAATATGCAGTTCGCTACCATGAAGCCTGGAAGCTGTTTCCTGTGTGTTACTGTACAGCAGCTCAGGCAAGCTTCCAGTATGGAAATCAAAATGAGTCCAGAAATCTCCATCCAGGCGAGAGCTTCAACTGGAGCTTAAAAAAAATCGTCATACAACTTTAAAAACTGATGCAGCGAAACCAAAGCCTGTCCAGGCCTCACCTGCTGCTGCAGCAGCTCGTTGTACAAAATACACAAAGGGTTCACTTTTATGTTTTATTCACTTAAATAGATTGATCAATACGTATATGTTAGGAATTTGAGCACTAACATCTATTCAGACTCTTACAGAAAGATGCGTCAGTTTGGTGAACTTGTATCAAGATGTTCATTTTAATTCATAATAAAAGAAAAACGTCTTCTTTGAAAATATAATCGGGACTCCAAACCTGTTCAACATCAGCACGCCGCACAGCAAAGGGAAAAGCATACAGTGGTTCAAAAACATGAAGAAAAAAAACATTTTTACAGTATCTACAAAAGCGAAGCAAAGTGTTTGTCTTTGTGAGGCCTCAGCCTCCCGCGGCTCCAACAGAAAAAGGCTTCTTAACCAGATAAATGCTTTTCAGTAATGCTAATAAATATTAGCAACAAAACAACAGTGTGCTAGAAATTCTAGCAATGACAAAAAAAGCCACATATGATAAGTAGTTGTTTGCTCCAGACTCGTGTGCTCTGCCTGCATCACATATTTAACAGACATTAAGCTTAAAGGCTGAAACCCACAGTGTGTAACCAAACCTGTGGAGCCTTCTTACTCACATCAGACCTGCCATTTAGAAAATATGTGGTCACTGGATTTATAATGAAGAGAGTCGCATTTCTTTCATTTATGCTGGGAAATAGTTGGAGCTTAGTCTTGTGCTTTGATAGAAGGCCTCTGTCAGAAGCCTGGGTAACAAAACAAAGCTGATAGTTGCAATTCCAACGTCACAAGGACGATTATTTTACTGAAATGTACTGTACACGACAGCGATTTTACCGTGCACAGTGCAGGAAATGCAATTTAACAAATACATGCGTTTGTGTTCTGCCATGAAGATACTGCATGCATCATACAGAGTCCTTCAGAATGACCGTTTTCATCTGCGGCACAAATAAAATTACACATGAATCAAGTTATATTTGAACCAGAAATACGGCTCCGAAGAACAAACCATTATAAAGTGAAATATCTGTTGTCCAGAGAAACTTTGAGAAATTTAAAGCACCATGTTGAAAAACTGTACAAAGCAAGTAGGCTCCTGGCGTTTAATACAGAAGACGTCCTGTTGCAGCCGTGATTGGGTATTGATTACTGCGTGGCTGTATTTCTGTGCAATCAGCTAAACGAACTACCTGATGGACCTGTGCAACACTCACCAACAGTTACAGACCCTAACATCCAAACTGCTGACGGACAAAACATAAAAAAGGCACCGATGCCTTGGGGGGGGGGGGGGGGGGGGGGGGGGGGTCTTAACATTACCACTCAAACCACCCACAGTGAGATGAAGACATAACATCAACTTTCATTTATCTTCCAGCAAAATTTAGATAAAAACATAAAAAAGGATGCTTTTGCTCTAACATGAAGTGATGCACTGTTCATAACCTGCAAATTTGTGTGTGTGTGTGTGTGTGTGTGTGTGTGTGTGTGTGTGTGTGTGTGTGTGTGTGTGTGTGTGTGTGTGTGTCTCTCTCTCTCTCTCTCTCATTTCCTAATGCCGGGGGACACTCTGACGAAGAAGAGGAGCACCTGAGAAAACAAAGAGGCAAAAAACACGACTTTAGGACAAAAGTTTAAGAAAAGAAAGAGAAAAAAAACCCCAAAAGAAACCAAAGACCAACCTGGAGACGACAGAAGTGGAGGGCGAGCACTCTTTAGAGTGGGAGGGGCTCCTCTAGTGGGACCTCTGGGGCCTGGGTGGAACACAGGAGGAGGGTGGAGCAGGGGCCCACGAGGCACACCGGGACCGCCATAAGGGATGTGTGATGACAGGGGACCTCGGACAATTGGGCCCCCTAACGACGGACCAGGAAGACGATGCAAGGAGAGCAGCGGAGGAGGTTTGGTTTTGGGATGAGCGACTAAAAATAAATAAAAAGAAGCAAATCAGCCTCTAGCTGTTCATGATTAGCAATGCCGTGGTAGGTTTTAGCGCTCTCACCAAAGTAGGACACCAGGACTTTTCATCATGCTTCACAGCCCCACAGCATTAAAGGTTTGATAGATTTAAAAAGATACAAAGAGGGAAAACCCAAACCTGGTGAAGGCAAGAGGGGTACAGGTGAAGGTGAGGCGTGGTCTCCCATGGGCCCCCCTGTTAAAGATGCAGGCTGAGGCTGTGGTGGCCCAGATGGAGTCGGAAGCAGAGGAGGTGGTTTCCCTAACCCTGGAGGTAACATGATCCCTTTCTCACCCTCACTGTTGGAAGCTGAAGAGATAAAACGCAGGTGAAACAGAGATATATGACCTAAGGACAAAGCAAAGCTGATACAAGAAGTCAAAGCTGAAACAGCGCTTCTGTAGGAACTGCTGTGTAATCGTTTCACCTTGTACGTGGTCCTGCCGAGAGCGCACGTACTCCGAGATGGTTTCCAACTCCTCGGGGTACAGATGGACACCCTCGGCGAACAGTACGAGGAGCTGACGTGTTTCAGAGGGAACGGTGTGGCGCGCGATCTTTTCTCGATCCAGAAAGTCATCGAGCAGCTGCGACGCCTCGGCTGCAATGTCTGCCGGGTCCCTCGGGGGTCGCTCTTTAGCCAGTCCACGGTTGTACTCTGCTAGAACAAAGTCCATGGCCTGGTCTTTGGGCATGTTTCGATGGACTGAGGAGGGAAAGGGAACGGTAACGGTGAAGTGTCATGAGGCTGAGGTGGGAGAAAGAGGTGAAAAAAGATTCCTTTCAGCTCGCGCTGAGATCGTTTTGATGTCAATGTTGGGATCAGCTGATTAAATTAGTATTTTGGTAAGTAATGCTTCGGGGGGTGGGGGTGGTGTTGGATTGCTGGATGTGTGGCACTGAGGGACATGCATTTTGTGCAAATACGTGCATTTATCAGTAACTTTAATACAACCTGATTAATAAGTACTGAATTTATCTAAATGTGCATCCAGACATTTTATTCTAAATATAATGAATGGTGACGCTTTTTCAGCTTTGTTTCTGAGGACAGACAATTGTTTTTGTTGAATTGATCTAATTTTGGTTGAATTCACCTAACAATGTGTTTAACATTTGTGTTATAAAGATTAGGTCGTGTATGTGTGCTAATAAAGCATAAAATGTCATATTAAGCAGATTTAAAGCAAACTGCACATTATTACAACTTGAGTTTGATTTTATCCAGAGCCTGGGTCATGCCTCTGTAAAACCGGCCGCACGCTTCGTCCAGGAGGATACAAAAGATAAAAATGAAAATCCCCACAATTACGAGGTTAGATCATAAAGGTCCATAAAACCATAACTGATTTAAATGTAGCTAGTTTCCTCCTCGTGATCATATTTAGAGCCTGGATCTGCATCAGATCAGATACTAAGTTCAGGTCAGGCTTTGGAGTCGAGGATTACTCTCTGTTAAAAAGTGCTGCTTGTTCAGCTTCGACCTAAAATTTCTCAGTTTGAGAAACCACAGGCATCAGGAACATGGTCACGGTCTCCTTTTGACATTCACAGCAAATCTGCTTCCCAGGTTCAGATGTGAAAACGCAGTCCGACCGTAGGAGAAAACTGGGTCAGCTGAACTGTGATACACGCCGCTGTGGAACTGTTAAAGGATTTGTATACAATCTTCACACTAGGGCTGCCACGATTAGTCGACTAGTCACGATTACGTCGACTATCAACTAATCGACTAATTTAATAGTCGACGATTACTCTTATTATTCTTTCTGGGTCACAAAATAAACGTTTAACATATTTTCAGGCGAGAATGTAGCTGTGTAAACCTCAAATATCTGCTCAGTTTATCAAGACACCACATATTTTCAAAAGCGCTCCGACGTTTTCGGAGACGTCTGTTACCCACTAGCTCGATAGCTAGCCGGAGGCTAGGCTCGCTAGAGCCGTGACAACAGCGGACTCCCGGCAAATCGTTTTCAAACCCACCGCCGTCTTTCGCTACTCAGGTTAAATATATATAAGTCACTTAGATAACTTAAAAATGTTATTGTTTGGCTTTTTTCAGTGTTTTATTTGTTGATGAGATGAGATCGCCTTTATTTGTCAGTTCCAGGTCTTTTGCCCACAACCGAGATGACAGACCTTTATTTGTTCCTGAGTAAATCGGTTTGGCTGAGATTAAAGTTATTAGATTAGATTAGATAAAATAAAACTTTATTAATCCCCTGGGTGGTTTTCACACAGCTGAACAAACGTCAAACAGAAAACTGATTAAACAGAAGTGTGAGATGGTCGAGAATTTACTCCGGTGTCCCGTTATATTTTAGGGAGCAAAGCGCAGACGACTGAGTTTATTAAACTCCACCGAAACAATCTGCAAATTTCATTAAAAGTTGAATAAACTATCATCTTGTCTTTATTTTTAGTTAGCACAGACCTGAAACACTTAAAGCTGTAAGCTAATGATAGTTATATACGAGCAGATGCTGCTGGTGCAATAAGCTGTACGTTTTCTGTCCAATGGATGATGATCTGATTAGTCGACTAATTACAAAATTAATCGGTGACTAGTCGACTATCAAAATAATCGTTTGTGGCAGCCCTACTTCACACCATCCTGAGAATTTTCTGTCCTCCCTGAAATGAAGTTTCAGCTGAAACGTTGTAGTTTTGCGACACTTGGTACATCTGGTTCCCACAGGACTGAGGTGACACAGAAATACTTTTATGGTCTGTGTTGCTAAACGTCTCAACTGCACCTCATATGCAGCTGAACCTGACCTCAAGCCTGGGTCTTGCGTTTGGCACCTGGCACAGATCGTGCATACGTCTGATAATAATACAGATTTGGTTTATTTGTTTTTGTTAAGAGTAACACTCAAGTTATCGCACAAAAATCAAAGATGAAGTGAAGTTGGTGTGTAAGCTAACAAATAGTCTGAATGGTAGCTACAACGTTGCCTTTGTGCCGTCTTCCAAAGAAGTCTGATTGTTGGTTTGGTCTGGTTTGTTATTTGGTTTAAGATAGCAGTTAGTGACAGAACTGATGACCCATAAAATGAAACACATGTTGTAATAAATTGACCGTTTTTTAGTTTTGGTTTGTTTTTTTGGGATGTATTGTCATGTATTGTTGTGTGAAGTATATGCATGTGCTAGCCAAAGGATCGTTTGCCAAGATCCAGCTATTAACATGTAGATATGATAGACTCGGCACAGTTTTTAAATGCATGCATGACTGAAGAACTGTAGCTTTGTGTAACTTTAGATAGTGGTCTTTTAAATGGTAGTGTGTCTTTTTAATTTATTTGGTTTTACAAGAAATTTGTTTTAGACCTCGTGTTTAAAGATGTGGAATCTACAGACTGTTGAACTGAGCCTAGTAAAAGGGATGGTTTGGTAAGTTTGAAGGAATACGAGGGGTACGAACTTACTTTTGAGGGATTCTGAGAATATGATAACAGTGCAGGAGGACAGAGCTACGTTTGTCTGCTCCACCAGAATACATAAGGGGGAGCCTTCTGCTCGGACATCCTGTAGGGCCCGGGTCAGGCCCGATTCCGCTTGAAGGTAGAGCATTTCCACTGACAGGCCACGCTCCTGCAAGCACTGGCTTAGCGATTTGGGGTAATCCCTTTGAGAGGAAGAGAAACACTTTGTTAACGTGACATTTCTATATTAAGCGACTCACCTCGTATAGGAGATACCCCGAGTTAAATCTGTGACGGAGCAAAGGGTGACTCCTTCATTTAAAATGTGCTTTCCCAACAAAAACAGCGTTTTATGTGAAGCTAACACAGATTTTCAAATCTCTCATAGGTGTGATTAGTGTTGTATTGTGGGTTTATTCTTAATGAGATGTTTGTACCGTAAATATTATAATACTAGTATTTCCTAGTGTCTTTGGGATACTGAGAAAGTCAAATAAAGTGCTGCATCAATTTACACTTATCAATAAGCATTTTATAACTGCCAGTCCATCTGTATCAACTGAGTCTCATAGTTAGCTTGAGTTATACTCCTGTGCTGAACCAATTCCAGTGGTTGACACCCTTGTGACTATACTAGTAGGACACTTTATTAAGTACACCCTGCAAGTTCAACAAGGTGCTGGAAACCATTCCACATTAAATGTGTCCCCTAAAATCAGCACTCTCTCTGATTCTGATGCTCAGTTTGAACTTCAGCAAGTCTTCTTGGACACGTCTGTATACCCAGTATAGGGTGCATGGCCGTGCCATTCAACACAGGAGTATGGCCTAAATCAAGCCTAAGCGGCCATATTTGTGATTCAAATTAATCGTTGCTTTTAGTGTAGAAGTGCGTGACAATTGACTGATGATGTTGCAATCTTGCAGAGCATAAGGAGTGCAAGTTTTTTAGTGTGCTTTGACCGCTACTCTGTTAGACTTTTACCATGTGTAGAATGTCATGGTCGGGGGGGGGGGGGGGTCCAATTTCACTGCAGGTGCAAACTTGCATGTGACAAATAAAGGTTTGTTTGATTGATTGATTACTGGTTTACAACTGTGGCAGTTTTTCAAAAGCATAAAATAAAGAGTATTTGAACAGAAAGTGATCCAAGTGGCACATTTGATATGTGAAAGGTGTATTCAAGAATGTTTAACCTTCGCATGTATGTATCTGTTAATGTACTTCAATGCAAATCAGTGTGTAGTTGAACACTGAATTTTAAAGATGTGCTACATGACATTTTTTGACTGTGAATAAATGAATACAATCTCCATTACTGACTGATCAAGAGACCAAAAACAAACAGCTGTTCCAACTTTATGTAAATGTGTTTGTGTGAGTGACAAAGTGAGGTGTTTTTTTGCTGGTGTTCACGTTGCTTCGTCTGTGGTTGTCAGTTATCACAACTAATTTAACAGACAATCATTCAACACAACACAGGAAGAAAACTACGTGTGCAAAAAAACCTGTGGGCTTTTACTTTGGTTTTTGTTGTTTTTTTGTTTGTTGCCATGGTGACAAAGCTTCACAGCAGACATCTGCATTGGAAATGTGGTTATATGAATACTTACACACAGGGTCTGCGTGTGAAACACTGTTAATACATCAACAAAAAGACTTTCCAAAGGGAACAAGAACCTAAATTTGAGTAGCCAGAACAAATTTGAAGTTACAGCACGTTAAATGTGAACAAAGCCTCGTAGCTGAAACGATTTGCAGCCTGCACAGCACACCAAGAAAGTAAAGAAAGGCAAGCAAAAAACTGACAGTGATAATAAAAGGATAAGATCTGATACAGAGTTATAAGTCCTTCTGCTCCTAACACTTTCATTGCCTCATACTTACTGACACATCAAAACAGCTTTCATCCAATAAGTCTCATCCTGCAGGGAACCAAAACTCCACAGTCATGGTCTGCAGCTGCTGCTGGAAGCACTCATTTGTTCTGCGGTCTCTGTGAGCTTAGCACAGCAGCACAAGAACCAGTCTTCCATCTGCTGCAGGCTCTGATTAAAGTGACCCTAAAGCTCACAGCAGAGCTCCAAAGCAGGAGGACGACTACTGTGGCCAGCTGCAGTCCAAGACGGTGCAGTTGACTCAATGACACTGAGAAACACTACAACAGCAATCTGGCCAGCAAGCCAACCGGTAGGGAAAACACCAACCGGGGAAAGGTTGTTAGCATCAACTAAGATTTTAATATAAGACTGAGGAAGATAGAAAAACAAAAAACAAAAGATAATATGAGTCGGCACATATACTTGGGCCCGAGTGTGGGGAAACACTGAATGGTATCAGTCTCCTCACGCTGGTAGTAAAGGATAAACCAGCAAATTCTGTTGGCAATGAATAAATACTCACAGGCACTGTTTGGTAACAGAGAGAACCACGCAGTCGGCTGGCTTCCTATCCTCCTGCACCTGTCTGTAGAACTTCTGATACAGCGTTTTACGTCTGTCTGCTGGAGTGCCACCCTCTGGTTTGGCTGGAAGTTTGAGAACGGTGACGTTGAAAGAGACTCGAAAAGCGGCAAAAATATTACTGCACTCTTTTCTTTTCTTTTCTGGATCAATGTGTAATTAAGATTTTAGAGTATTTAAAAACACGTCTTGTGTAAAGAGTATCCACTTTGCTCATACGGACAAAACAAAGAAACAAATCTCACCATTTGGCTGATGCTTGTAGCCCTCGTACTTCACACTTCCACTGTAGTTTTGGATTTGCTCTAGCTCTTCATAACTGAAAAAAAGCAGTGAAAAGTTTTATAACAGTTTAATATGGGAGGTATTTCTATGCCTCCTCTACGACACCTTAATATGACGAGCATATAAATGTCCAAAAATAGATTTTCTGAAAGTGAGACTCAGAGAGCAAGTGCACGAAGGAGCCTGTGCGTCCGACATTCAGTGCATCAAAGTTTTAAGTTTCACTCAAACAGCTTTTTCCCCCTCACAACACAGAAACAATAGTAGACTGTTGCAAACACCGTATTCCTGATGTCTTACTAAAACATTACGTCAGCATATTCTGACATTCACACTTTCAAAGGATTCACAGCTAAAGTGTTGAAATACTTGATTTTGTCATAATTGACAGTAAAATTACATCCGTCTTCTGTCCCAAAGTACAGAATAGAGACTAAAGTATGGGATCACCCACACTTTAGACCCACGGGAGCTGCTCAGCTGCCGGAACCCAAACCCTGAAACTCCAGTTGCATGTCAGCACAGATGTTCATTGAGAAGTTTGGAAATCTGGAGTTGGTGAGTCAGCAGAGCGCAGTCGGTGACCCCACTCTCTAACTTTACGTTCGTGACCGAGTGGCTGGTTGCTAAACTTTACAAAAACACATCTTACAGTTGACTGTGGAATATGTAGGAGAGAAGAAACTGTTGCAGTGACGGTATCCTATTATAGTACGACGCTCAAATTCAGCGTACTCGTTTGAATGACCCATTCCGTCACAAATGTTTGGAACGCCACAGCCAGGTGCACACACCTGTGACACCTCACTTAAAGATAAAAGGTGGGCCCCAATTCTTCCATCCATATAGCACATGCTGTACAGTGAACAGTGTGCAATATTTTTCTCATCAGGAAGCAGCAGTAACACGTTACTTCTATACTAGTCTGGTGACATGGCCGCAATAAAGTCAGTGCAGTTTGCACAGAGCTCAGAACAGCTGCTTTCAGCTTATATACTCTAACTAAGCACTAACAGTTTTACAACACACACTAAAAACGAATGTTCAGGTAACTTTAGTTCATTTTACATCTATGATTCCAAACTACCAAGCTTCTATCAGTACCTGCTTTGCCTGTTGCACATGCAATTATGAACTTGCCCAAATAAAAGTGATTTCTGTGTTAAAGATGAGTCTACAACCTCGCTAGGCAGCTGAAACTGTAAGTGTACTCAAACTGGAGAGCTGCATTCAAAGTTTGGTCTAACCAGTTAAACCTGTAAACAAGATCCTAGAATTATTTGTTTCATGATTTACCTTCAGGGAGGAAAGAAAAGTCTGGCTGGGAAGGAAGTAAGATGTTCCCCAGTGCCGACATAAAGAGAGTTGGGCAGCTATAAGGAACTATTAAATATGACTTGTGGCAACTTGGAGGCTTTAAATGCAGTTTTTATTTACTAAGACGGTGCATTTTCTTTCATCTAAAACAAAACCATGAATGACGTGTAGCACTACACACAGAAGTGAAGGTGCACAGTAAATCACTCATAATAAAGCTTTGGTCACTTTAAACCATTGCCGACAACAAAAAGGCTGCCCGAGGCTGGTACCTGTCCAGGGCATCCTTGAGCTCTTCGGTCCTCTCCTCTCTGGTTGGGTATGGAGCTGCCCTCCGAAACACACGCGGCTGTGGAGCACTACACAGCACAGGTGGCGGTTTATAGGGCCGCTAATTGACAGCGTTTCACGTTTATATATTATTGTGAGCTAGCAGCTAATGCTAACCTCGCTAGCCTGGAAACTCACCTTCCGTTCGGGTTACCGGATGGCCGCCGACCACCCGCAGGTGATTTCACCCAAGACGACATTTTGCCTGCCTTTAAACTTCACCTCAGCAAAAGGCAGCTTTAAAAACACCCAGAAAAAGACGCTCTCCTGGTGTTATTCCGCTAATGTTACCAGATACCAGCCTGTGGTGATGAACGAGGAGGAGGGGAAGAGCTCTTCTTCTGGCTTTACTGCTCTCACAGTGTGTAGGTGCACCATCGCCCCCTGCTGGACGACCCTCTAATAACATTAATGGTTGCGCCTTTGAAACTGCTAGCAGCTTGTAGCTCTTTGTTTACACATTAAAAGTGATTTGTAAACAAACAGGCAGAAACGAAACTACAAATTAACTAATGTAGGTGTTAAATTAAAAACTTGACAAATAATTAATAACTAAGGATGTAAAAAAATGAAATATAAAGTGATAATAATCGTGAAACACATATATTAGTAAATAAATATATGACATATAACTCCATTAATTAGTTGAATTAAAAATACAGATTTCAGTACAGCATTTACATTTGTACACTGCTGTTTATTGTCATATCAGATTGTTTTTCTTCTTTCTTCTGCTCCTTCAGATTAATAATCTCCCTCCATCTCACTAGCATCCATCTCTGTCACACCAACTCACAGCAAGTCCTCCTTTCTTTGTGGTCTTCCTCCTTTCTTCCTGCCTGTCAGCTCCGTATTCACCATCCTTTGTAAAATACATGCACTGTCCTCCCACTGCACATGTCCAAACATACTTGAGTCCAAATAACTCAGTATTTTCTCTGATATTCTCCTTTACAATCCTGTCCATTCAGGTCACTCACATCACTCATTTGCCTCCTCTCCCACCTGCACTCTCAGTTGCTTTGGATGGTTGACCCCTGGTTATAAAGGTTAGAACCCCCTCCCCCTTCATTACCTGTTTAGTTTTTCTTTCGCTGACATTTTTTAGCAGTACTCCTTTTCAAAATTATCCATGTAAAAAACAGCGACCACAAACAAACTCTGACCTTGCATATCAGGTTCACTCAAGTGACAGCAGTAAAGTAAAAACTGAGTACCACAAAAAAACAAACAAAAAAACAATACCTGGGTTGGTTTAATTAAGAGGGAAGCTGGAAGCATCTGTGAGGATACCACTTTAGGATTTTTCACTTTAATCAACACTCAGCAATCCAGGTGAATGATCTGCCTGTGGCTTTACAGATAATAGCCTGTCTGATCTTCAGTGAATCATAAGCACACCTGCATGTTCTTTTTATCTTTTAGAGAAAGCTTTGATTGCTTAGAAACAAATACGTTAATGGGGTTGGTTATGCTTCGAAAGATGTGACGACCATACTGTGTACTGTGGGTTGGAGGAGAGGGCCATGCCATCTGTGGTTACAGATAAGGAAGACAACCGAAGATAAAGAGAGAGCAGATTTCTCCTGTATTGGCTTCCTGTTAAATCCAGAATTCAAAATCCTGCTCCTCACATACAAGGTCTTAAATAATCAGGCCCCATCTTATCTTAATGACCTTGTAGTACCATATCACCCTATCAGAGCACTTCGCTCTCGCTCTGCAAGCCTACTTGTTGTTCCTAGAGTATTTAAAAGTAGGATGGGAGGCAGAGCCTTCAGTTTTCAGGCCCCTCTTCTGTGGAACCAGCTTCCAGTTTGGATTCAGGAGACAGACACTATCTCTACTTTTAAGATCAAAGTTTTACTTCAAACTTTCCTTTTTGCTAAAGCATATAGTTAGGGCTGGACCAGGTGACCCTGAATCCTCCCTTAGTTATGCTGCAATAGACGCAGGCTGCTGGGGATTCCCATGATGCACTGGGTGTTTCTTCTCTCTGCATTGAATCATGCCTGTTATTAACCTCTGTCTCTCTTCCACAGCATGTCTTTTATCCTGTCTTCCTTCTCTCAACCCAACCAATCACAGCAGATGGCCCCGCCCCTCCCTGAGCCTGGTTCTGTCGGAGGTTTCTTCCTGTTAAAAGGGAGTTTTTCCTTCCCACTGTCGCCAAAGTGCTTGCTCATAGGGGGTCATATGATTGTTGGGTTTTTCTCTGTATGTATAATTGTAGGGTCTACCTTACAATAAAAAAAACCCATTGAGGCGACTGTTGGTGTGATTTGGCGCTGTATAAATAAAAGTGAATTGAACTGAACCAGGTTGGATCTCCATATTCTTCTGTTTCCATATCCTGAAACTATTATCCAGGCTGTATCTGACAGTACCGTCCCAGGAGACTCCAAATCAGCTGCACTGAGTTGTGCAGCTGACTTGGGTGTGTATAGTCCCACGTTGCCTGTTTCTGGAAAGGTTAATATAGGTTACGACTGACAATGCAGCCCTCAAGATACCTTGAGACAGCTGCACACGTCAGTACAATGATCACATTATATTCCGTTCATCTCCAAATCTCGATTTGAGGACATATCATCAGTAACTGATGGTTCAGTGAGGTTCAACATTTTAAAAATTACCCTTGGCAATTGTATCAAAGTCCATCAGTCCTTGGCACGTATCTATTGGCCAATTTTGTTTTCAAATTTGCTGTTATTCAGCACGGGGAAAAGTCTATCTATGACCTTTTCTAATAACATACATACATATGTTTTAGTTACCTTAATGAAGATATGTCTTCATGATGGCCTGAGAATCAACTATTATTTTAAGTGTGCTATCGTGACTTGACTCAGAGTTCACCCGTGTTTTTCTTTTCCTTTCACTCCTCCTGTTGTTTAAACTGTTTGTCACAGAGCGGCGCCTTCTTAATTTCCACTGCATCTCCAGTTTGAAGCTTTTGTCCTTATTGCCCCCCTCTTTTTCAACCATTTTCTTTTTCAGAAGGACTTCCAGGGTTACCACATGAGCTTTAGTATGAAGCCCTATATTTACTGATGATTTATTAGAAGCTTGTGTTTTTCTTCAAGCTTTTTTCCCCCCTACTTCCTTCCTGTGTTGATCTTAAAACTGCTCATTAAGGGATTTATTGTCCTCCTTTATCTCCTAGAAAGAAAGCATCTCTGAGTCCCTGAGCAAGTGTGTTTCGTCAGTGCGCCCCAGGGTGGCTGTGGCTACAATGTAGCTGCCATCACCAGTGTGTGACTGTGTGTGTGGATGGGTGGATGACTGGATGTGTAAAGCGCTTTGGGGTCCTTAGGGACTAGTA
Organism: Simochromis diagramma; assembly: GCF_900408965.1. Lineage (NCBI taxonomy): Eukaryota > Metazoa > Chordata > Actinopteri > Cichliformes > Cichlidae > Simochromis > Simochromis diagramma. The sequence continues at coordinate 375,071 of NW_024386765.1, read as the reverse complement.
AAAGCGCTATATAAATACAGGCCATTTATCATTTCTGGACAACTATACAGCTAACATGTTGTATTATGTCAAGACTTGGTAAAATTTCACCTTAAGAATACCAAGCTATGAATAAAAACAGATTTTATCTTGTTTAATATTTTCAATATAATTCTATTTATGTTATTGGATAGTTAGATAACTAACACTATCCAAACTTTGAGGATTGATTCAAGGATTTTTATTGTCATTCCAACACCTGTACTGATCAACAACAATGTGAACACAAGAGGAATATATGCAGAACCAAGGAACTGAACATGTTTACAACATGTGCAGCAAATAGCTCAAAGACAGGCGATTGCTCATATCTGTTACTTTTGGTTGGGAGTAGCAGATGATAGAAAGCACCACCAAAGTTCAACCGTGTTAACTGTCTCTTAGTCTGGGAACTCTACTCTTGATGCTCCTGCCTGAGGGGAGGGGGACAATAATAGTGTGTGTCCTGGGTGACTAGGCTCTTTCGAGATACAGCAGGTCCTTTTCCTGCATCTGCTGATGTAGATGTCCGTGGTGGTGGTGAAGCTGCTGGCAACAATCCTCTGTGCAGCTTTCATCACCCTCAGTAGAGTCTTCTTCCCTGTCACAGAGCAGCCGCCACACCACACGGTGATGCACGAACCACACATCTGCAGAAGGAAGGAAGGAAGTGTTTTGGCTCCAGGTAAAATCCTTGCTGGAGACCATTTTCACACCTGCTTCCCCACTTTCTGTGCCACCTGAAATCTATATCTCATTTATTTTCTTGACATTGACGCTGACACCAAACTGCCTTTCCGCCTGCTTGTAGTCAGACCAACCTTGTAGGTATCTGGCCAACCCTGCAGGCTATAGGTGGGATCTTTTTTTGTTTAGCCGTACCATCCTTTTTTATTTACAAACTAATGAAACCCAAATCGTCTGCCATGTCCCTGAATTTACAACCCCAGTGACATCATTTTCATCATTACAAAAGAAACAGAAAGCACAGGCTGCAGAGCACCAGCCTGCTCACCTTCACGTGTGAAATTTGCGCAGGTCCCTTTAAAATGTATTCCTTCCTAGTTTAGGGGGGGAAAATCTGTACAGCAAACCTTTTTATTTAGATATTTTTAATATCGCCAGTTTCATTGTTTGTCTTATATAATTTCTTCTCTTTTATCGTTTTAAATGAATAAAATACTGACTGAATATGTGGCGGTTTCAGGTGTGTGTCGCGCGAATAAGTTCACGCACTCGTCTCTCTCGAACCGTGAGCGCGCCGCGGCGGTGACAGTCGCCATTTTATTTTGAAAATCAAACTGAATTGAAGGCACGGCAACCCTTCCATTTCGTCAAGTTTGTTCCGAGAAACAAAAAGAGATGAGGATCTGAATTACTTTATTGAGAGCACGGTGAGGCTTGTGATGTATTTAACAAATGATCGTGGATTTCTTTAGGTTGAGAAATTGGCACAAAAGCAGCGATATTAATACGGAGAATAGCCGTTAGCTCCCGGAGCGGGGGAGGTCTACTTGCTGAGAAGCAGCTGTCATATTGGTGAACGCAAAAAAAGTAAAAATTCCATAATTTAGCAAAGTTTTTCGTGTAGCGAAGGTACCGCTGTATACGTGTATTTGTTCAGGTAACACGTGAGATTTACGTTATGTCCGAAGATAGCAGTTTTAAGTAAAGTGTTAGCGATTCCATAAACTAGTCGGAGCCCGAAGAGAGAGCGAGGCTAGCGTTAAAAAGGTTAGTGCTAACGTTAGCTAACATGATCGCGCAAAACCCGTCCGAGTATTGCGCTCGCGGCCTTCAGGCTTCCGGCCAAATGTGGCGTTCCAAACCTTAGTAGTTGCTTACATAAACAACTTGTATCTGAATGTGTAAAAGGAATGCCATTTTATTCGATTCTGCTGTATAACAATAACCAACATGAAACGGGACTCACGTTGCCGTTAGCTTCACATTGCTAATGAGATAGCATTAGCCTGTACTCTCGCACCCGGGGCTGGTAATGGGTTAAAGTTGGTATTTAATCAGCGACGAATGGTATCGATCCGATTTAAATTCCCGTTTAGACTTGGCTGAGTAAACAATAATACATCTCATGTTTTATGTTAATACGAAGCTAATATTCGGTGAACATAAGGGCTAACTGCTCCGTAGCAAGTGTTTATCAGCGTCATGGTGATAGTTAGCTCGAGTATTTGGCATGTTTCACTACTTGCTACATGAACCGAGTCCCTGAATCTTGACATTTTTTAAACGTTGTCTTTATTCGCATATTAAGACGTTTGGGTAAATTATGAATCTGTTAACGCTCATAAAAATGTCTCATGCTTGCGCATAGGTACTCTCCAAGATTTGGTAAGTTACGTTAGCCTGCTCTTTGTTTCAGTGTGTGATTTCCACACTTGTCCTTTTCTCATTGTAAACTCAGGGCTGGTTGCTTTTAACGCCACGTACTTTTTTGGGGGGGCATTTCATTAAGTGACCAAACCGCAGTGACTCTGTTCCAAACATTACGGTGTTTTTAAGGCCTAGTGTAGTTTATGCAACCCTATACAATCTTAGTGCATATGTTGTACCAAACTGTGTGGCAGTAACTTCTTTCACTGTTGTTTCTGAATTTATTAGCAGATAAGTAGCCATGCAGCTATTCACTGCATTGTTGGGTCTGTCATTCAAGTAGGCCTCATAGGCTGCCATAGTTTGTGTTGATAGTGGACATTAGTGGCACCTAGGCTGCACATAAAGTTTAGTGCAGCTCAAAAGTAAGTTTCTCTCTTATATTTCAAAGTGATTTTTGTGTTTGTTTTTCTTGTTTCAGATGCTGAACTTGATTTTAAACTGAAAGACTCTACCTACTTAGCACCGGGAGCCACCCATCCACCATTACCTTGGAAGTCAACATTATTCACACCTTTTGGGGGGGGGGGAGCAGAAGTAACTTATCACTGAAGTGACTAAAGGGGAATAATGGTGATTTTGCGCCGTGCTCGGCCGCCTGCTTCCGCCCCAACCAGCAATGAATCTTGACTCGCTCTCGCTGGCTTTGTCTCAAATCAGCTATCTGGTGGACAATTTAACAAAGAAAAACTACCGAGCCAGCCAGCAGGAAATACAGCATGTGAGTGGTAGCGAAAAGTCTTTACCGTTATTTATTTAATTTTAAATTTGCAAACAGATATCTTGGAATACTTAAACATCACAAGATATTCTATTCACTTAAAGTTGTAGATGTTTAAAACCTTAATTAAACCAAAAATTGCATTTTTCTTCTGTTTTAGAGAGCTTTTTGTGTGTGTGTTTGTGTGTATAAATTTTATGATGCTAATACGCTAAGACTGCCCAATGTTGATCAGGGTCTGCGTATCAGAGAAGTTTAAGTTGGCTCACTTTCAAGATACTATTGGATCAGCTGGGCAGTGCTCTTTTTCCCTCGGTGAAAGGAGGAGCAAAGAGGCCACATTGTTATGAAAACTTGAACTTTATATGGCTTAGTGTGTCTGTGATGGTCTGTGTGACATGTTCTGACATTTTGGTGTGTTTCATGTGCTCTCCCAGATTGTAAATCGTCACGGTCCTGAGGCAGACAGGCATCTACTACGCTGTCTCTTCTCCCATGTGGATTTCAGTGGCGATGGTAAAAGCAGTGGCAAGGACTTTCACCAGGTAACTTTAAATTTGAGACGTTTGAATTCTGGATTTTCATAAGTGCTGTTGTCATATAAGGCTGCAGCTAAATTTTGCCAGAGGAGCAAAACAAAACTCTTGAGTGGGTTTTGACAGGTTTTCGTCTTACTAGAAGGGATGTGCGCAGAGCCATTAGGTGGAAAACACACTTAGCTTTAACATGGTGGCCCAGTGTGCGTGTTTGTTCTTCAGTTTGCTCAACCATTGCTTATCTCAACTTCTTCGTACTTGGAAAAGATTTTGATGGGGGATCTAAGGAGGTGCGGTGTGGCATTTTAATTAAATGTTTTTAAATTTGTTTGTTGTTACCCTTTGATATGTTTTCACTGACATCCTCCAAGGTGGCTGTTTGTTCACAGCATACACACACTTTGTTTAGGAAGAATACCTCAGTCTCTGCAAGGGTGTGTTTGGCCTGATCCTGAAAAATTGTTGGATCCATAAAGACTGGAGAGTGCCATGCACTCAGTCTACATGGAGCATGTAGATAAGAAATTGGCTGCCAAATGGCAGCATGGTGTTTTTAAAATTTAAATGTTTACACAGGATATGTTCATTGCTTTCTTTGAATTTGGCATTTTTCTTTGACATTTATTACCGCTAGAATGACAGAAACAAGGACCAATAACAAAGTAACAGCGCCTCTTTTCTTTTAAATTTCAGTGGGGATGTTGTTTCCAAGCAAAATGTCCCATTCCTTTCATAGTATTTTGAGCATGACTCACTCAAGCACTACAGAAAAGCCATAACCACCCTGAACGCACACATGCACTGACAACACACTTCACCCCCCAATCCAACGACTTCAGACTACCATCACTACTATGCGTTACTTTATTTACAGTGTGGCTTATTGCACGTAAATTTGGAACACTATTTATTTTATTGCAGATTTGTATTTTTTTTTAAACTTTTTATATTTTTTTCTCACTACTGTTCATGTGTATATAGTGCTGCAGAACTGTGCACCTCACACCCCTTTCTTTTCCCACATGTTTGCATTGGGTAGGAGATGCTCTGTATCACATTGTATGTGAGAATCGTGACCGTAAAAGGCATTCTATTCTATACAGCTGTGAACACATGTGGCATCAGTGAACTCTGTGAGAGCTGAGAGATTAGACCTTAGGGATGGAGATGGGGCTGATACTAATTGTCTGTGCTTGCTCCTTAGACTGCCTTTGCAACATTGGGGGTCTTTTGTTTTGCTGTAGTGATAATAACTGTAAATATACAACCGCTGGCTGCAATTTCTCCATTTTGAACACCAGTTAATGTAATGTATAAGGATATAGGCGTTTGACGTGTCAGAAATACAGTAGTTACAGACTCTGACCCTCGCACTGCCATCTACTTACTTGATGACTAACATCAAAGCACGATCTGATATCCTCGTGTTGGTGTTGTTCCCAGATCATCATACTAGATGTTGCTCCAGGATCAACATTGCAAGTGACCAATCAGAGTGTTGTGATGTCATACTTTTGCGACTTCGGGAAAAACCGGCGTAAAACAAAAAACTGTACTTAAGCTGCGAGAAACCGCCTCTGTCCACCGATCAACGGACCCTAACCGTAACCCTTTAATAAACAGTAAGCAGAATTGATATTGTCCTTGCAACATTGGAATTTCATAAATGCACGAATGGCTTGGCGCGCAAAAGAATAACGTCACAACAATGTGATTGGTCACTTGCAATGTTGAACCTGGAACAACATTTTCATGATGGTCTGGGAACAACACCAACACGAGGCTATCAGATCATCCAACATCAAACGGACACGTAAGCTTTTAGCAGTGGATGACCAGAAACTCTGTTCTCGCTCCAAACAACTTCAGAAAATAATCAGTCTTTTAAAGTTGCCTGAAACTTTCCTTTAACTTATTATTGGTTGTGTTTACAGCAGTAATTTGGCAGAAATAAAGAGAAAAATTTATCCTGCTCGAATTTCAACTAGACTCTATTTGGAAAGAATAAAAATGGTGTAAACAAAACATTAGGGTTAGGGGGTTGCAATATGGAAACTAAAATGTAAAATGGTTTCACTTGGTAAGATCCGTTTTAACCTCTGGTTTAGTTTCACATCTCTTCTTGAGTCGGACTGCTGTTGCTTCTTGGAGCCCCAGTAATACGTAGAAGGCTGATGTAATCAATTCCTGTTTAGTATCATATTTATTTTTCTTCTTCTTTTGTGAACTTAGCGTTTGTTATTAAATCTGTCATTTTCTGAAAGCTGTTGGCCATGAAAACATGAAAATACATCTTTCTTTGAAATTACCTTTAAACTGTTGGAGCAACTATTGTAATAAAATCAGCTTCCAGCAGCAAAGTGCGAGTCCACTGTGGGTGGCTGTCCAAGAGTACAAGTACCTTCTTTTCACTTTGACAGTAACTTATTAACTGAGCTCTGATGTTGTAAGCTGTAAGACACAAGCATCTGTCATCAACTCCTTCACACTTTATGTTTAATGACGATCTTATACATTTCATATTTGGTAATAGTGGAGTTGGGCAAACAAAACTTGCAGAAGAAAGATGAATCCTTGCTTAGGACACTGCTATTATAATCAGAAAATTAGCTTAAACCCCTGAAATGCATGTTGTTTGTGTCTTTGACATTATTAAAAAACAGAATACACTTTCTCCGAGATGCAGTTTGGTGTGTTGACAGCTCACTGCGGTCTCTGTGCAGCTGTGTTTGTGCCCCTGTAAGTGGGGAAACCTATACTTCATAAGTCACTGGTAACTCTGTTAGGAAAGTTACATTAATTAAAATGGCTTAGTCTGGTTATTGTTTTTATGAGTTTTCTGATTTTGTTCTTCACCCTATACTTTTATTTTTTTTCCTCCAACCTGTCAAAGACACAGTTTCTGATCCAGGAGTGTGTGTCGCTGATATCAAAACCAAATTTTATCTCTACTCTGTGCTACGCCATCGACAATCCCCTGCACTACCAGAAGGTAAGGAAAGATGCTGAAATGTCAGCGTATCAGTAAGATAAGCTCTTGATCTATTAAACCACTTTTTTACATGTTGGGCTTTAACCCTTTAAGACCGGTCGGAGTGGGCACGCTCCATTTTGTGTAACTATTTTTAAATCCCTGTAGCTCTGCAACCACGTAAGCTAGCGCAATAATTTTTTTTGCATATCAAACCAGAGGAGTTGTACTTATGCCATCAGCTTGTCCTAGGTCAGTTTCCTTCCACATAAAGCTTTGCAAAAACTGCGTAAAAAGCACTTGCAGCAATAATAATAATAATAATAATAATAATAATAATAATAATAATAATAATAATAATAATAATAATAATAATAATAATAATGGATTGGATTTATATAGCGCTTTTCAAGGCACCCAAAGCGCTTTACAATGCCACTATTCATTCACTCTCACATTCACACACTGGTGGAAGCAAGCTAACAAAAACATAATATTCCAGAAACACGCTTTGCCGATCCAATCAGCTGTTCAAAACACTTCCTACATTGGAATAGACGTCAGCGCGAACTATCACATATCCGCCATTACCTGCCCGAAACCGGAAGTGCTGTCATTTTTTTTGCAGAAAACAGTTTTTGTTTTTTACCTTCAGGGACTTATAAGCCTATACTGGTGTTTTTAAAAGTCCTGTTTGACTTTATGCTTTTCGGTATTGTTTCTTGGAACAAACATGCTGTTTGTTTGTGTGTTTGGTGGTTGTGTGAGATTTTTGCAAATTTGCATTAGTATATTTATTTTGGTTTTTCCTGCAGTCCATAAAAAATGGTGCATCTCAAAAATAAAACTATGAAGCACAAATTTCCTCTGGAAACTATTTTGTGCAACTTTTTTGTATTTACAGGTTTGGGCCGATAAAGTTCTTAAATTTCTCTAACTAGAAATATATGTAAAAAAAATTGTTTTTTCTTTTCATTTTTTTTGTAGTTTATTACACTTTTTTGCAATTTATGTAGTTCCTATGGATTTAATGCAGACATATTATTAAAATTTGGGCTATAACGGTTGTATTGATGCATAGCAACTTGAAGTGCTCCCAAAATTGGCAGTACAGCATGAAAAATATAAAGATAAGCTCTAGCGAACTTGGTTCTATGGTCTTAAAGGGTTAAGTAGCTCAGAGACAAACTCGAGACACCCATGTTTGTACCGACATGTTAAAGGTGTTTACGAATAATAACAATGAATTGTATTTCAACCTTCAGGTGAAACACAAGATAACAACAGTTTTTCATTGTTGATTTAAATTGTCTTTCAGAGTTTGAAGCCATCTGCTCACTTATTCACTCAATTGAGCAAAGTTCTTAAGCTCAGCAAAGTCCAAGAGGTAAGCCCGCTCTATCAACTTTATTTCTTTCTTTATTTTAAATCATTGGCCCATCAGCGAGCCCATTTTACAAGCACTCTTTAAATGACTGTAACTCCATGACAGTTTTTCCCTTAAACAAAATTCAAACTGTTTTGGAAAGTAGAGAAGACGAGCTTCAAAGCTTTCACATATGCTGATGTCTGAACAGACAGAAGTCAACTTTGCATTGATTTACTTTACTGTAGCTCCCACCATTCTGGGCTAAACAGAAAATTTAAGTAGTTCCTGAAAGATGAGAATTTATTTTGTAACTTTTCAGCGAAAAATGACAAATTAAGGGCAAGTGGCCTCGATGACACTAGGTGGTAAAGGATCAAGTGGAAACAATGTAAATGCAATATAGTAGCTTTGGCACTTGTATGAACATAAAGTTAAATTTTGATCTAAAGATTCTCTGTATGAAATCAAGGAAACATTAGGCTCTCCTTTTAAGTGTTTTGTTTTTTTTACCCCTCAGGTTATATTTGGCCTTGCTCTGCTCAACTCCAGCAACACAGACCTTCGTGGCTTTGGTAAGTTTTTCTAGCACACCTTCATTTATTTAAACCCAGTGAATAAACAGTGTTTTTCTAGCAGTATTTGTCAGTAAAGTGAATAAACTGTTATATTTCCAACAAATCTTGTATTTCTAAAGATGAACTAATACATTTCATGCTTGTTCTTCCTGAATTGTCTTAAAATCTTGGCTGAAATGAGCCTGGTAGTCTGCTGCTGGTATGCAGTTTGCATTCTTTATGCCAGCTAGGGCTGCACGATTTTGCATAAAATGAGAATCACGATTTTTTTTTTTTTTTTTTTTTTTGCTTAGAATTGAGATCACGATTCTTACGATTTTCTTTTCCAATATAAATATTTATTGCGCTTATTAACTGCACATCAACTTCATAACAGTTGAGACTGCAACATAAAAACAATAAATAAACATAAAAACAACAAATGTCTCACGTTTTGTTGTTGCCGCAAAATGTTGTACTGCTTGAAATTCCGTCTCCACCGTTGCTCGACACTGCGTGTATAGAGCAGGTAGTGCAACGATAGAAAAATAGTTGCGGGACGGCACTGTGTAGCGTTTGTCTAGGGTGTTGATCATTCTCCTAAATCACTCGTTTTGCATCAGCCAAACCGATTTACTCAGGAACAAATAAAATGCTAAAAAAGCCAAAAATAACATGTTTAAGTTATCTAAGTGACTCATATATGTTTAACCTGAGTAGCGAAAGACGGCGGTGGGTTTGAAAACGATTAGCCGGGAGTCCGGTGTTCTCACGGCTCTAGTGAGCCCAGCCCCCGGCTAGCTATCGAGCTAGTGGGTAACAGACGTCTCCGAAAACGTCGGAGCGCTTTTGAAAATATGTGGTGTCCTGATAAACTGAGCAGATATTTGAGGTTTACACAGCTACATTCTCGCCTGAAAATATGTTAAACGTTTATTTTGTGACCCAGAAAGAATAATAAGAGTAATATTAAAACTAACTAGCTGCCGCCATTGTTGGAAACTGAGCAGGGCTGCGCTATGAATTCTGGGACACAGCTTCTTCTTCTTCGGGGTTTAACGGCAGCTGGCATCCTTGTACATGCAGTGCTGCCATCTTCTGTTTCAGTCCGTTATTACACTCTTAAATCCTGCTACTTATTCCTGCGTCTGTTGTGATCTTACAAAGCTTCAAACGAGGTGTCAACTAGGGCTGGGTATCGTCACTGATTTCTAGAATCGATTAAATTCCGATTCACAAGGTCCCGAATCGATTCGATCCACGATTCGATTTAATTCGATTTAAATCTGGGAAATTTTGACAGTCAGAAATATTATAATTCAGATAATTACATTTACATATTTTTGTATCAATAAAAAGGAAGCTGACACGCAAGACTTTATCACAGGTGTAAGCGTCACAGCAGATGCTTTTGTGTCAAAGTAGCTGAAGATAAAACACAGAAAAACATGAAGGGGATTTTCCTGGCCTGGGATTTTATAAAAATCTTCTGCAGTACATCAAAAACGAAAGAAAACCATTAATCAACATATGAACATCACCTTTGACGTTACAGCGGTTTTATTAGAGACACAGCGTTTTGCATTTTGAATAATTTTAAGAAGTTTAAATTTGTTCAATATTGAACAGCAGAAATGAGGTTTTCTTTTCGGAAGAATGTAAAAGGGAAAAAAACAGCAGCCGACAGCGCTGTAAACAACAGTAGACTTGTGCGTAACAAGCAAGCGAATAATGAAGAAAGGGAAACTGTTCTTGAAGTACACAGAGAGAGAGAGAGAGCTGTGCATCGCGGTGGAAGCAAAACAGTAAAAGTCAGAGTGAATCCATGACGATGTTTATGTGAAGCGTTTGGATCTTCTTTTGCTGCTGGTTCGGTCAATATTGTTTGGAGAGAGATCAAACTAACAGCTTTAGAATCAGCGCATGAAGGGCGTGAACCCGCCAACAGATCAGAATCAGCAGCTGTCGGCTTTCAGCCCCGACCGTGAGAAAGGCGACATCTAACTGATTCTGATCCGCGGGTCGCGCTGTGTGTTTAAGTCTATGTGCAGAATCCCTGTTCCTGCTCTCATTTACTGTCTTAACTGTTTGGTGGTTCTTGAAATTTTGTGAGATGTCACCAGAGATTCTGGCATTTTGGGCAAAATAAATTTATATTAAAAAATCGATTCAGGATTTTAATGAATCGATTTCACGTTATCCAAGCCAGAATCGATTTTAATCGATGAATCGATTATAAAAACCCACCCCTAGTGTCGACTATTAAATTGGTCGTCGACGATTTTAATAGTCGAGGTAATTGTGACTAGTCGACTAATCCTGGCAGCCCTACCTGTCACACACACGCTTAGCAATGCAGAGAAATCCTGAAATCAATGCTTGACTTTGTTTCAAGATTTCAGTTCATCTCTTTTGCACACAAACACGCTTCTTGCGGAGATGCATTAAGGAGCATTGTGTGCTTTGATTGTAATCATTTCTGGAAGGCATGGCGTACTGTCCCTATCATTCTTCTGAACATTTAATCACTTAAATGTTTCACATTAGCTGCACCTAATGTTTTTTTTGTTTTTAACATAGTACACAGGAAAGCACATGATAACAAACTGTTTTTCTCTCAGCTGCTCAGTTCATCAAGCAGAAACTTCCAGACCTCCTGCGGTCATACGTTGACGCAGATCTTGGAGGAAACCAAGAAGGTGGCTTCCAAGACATTGCCATAGAGGTGCTGCACCTACTGCTCTCCCATCTACTGTTTGGACAGAAGGGAGCCAGTGGGGTAGGGCAAGAGCAGATTGACGCCTTCCTCAAAACACTTTGCCGAGGTATGGAGGATCAGTTGGGGGGGCTGATTGTAAATCTTAAATATGCACGCAGACTGACTCGATATGGTGAAACGTCCAGTTTTGTTTTCCCAATCTGACTCTGTCACGCTTTCTGTGTCTTGCTGTCAGATTTCCCCCAGGAGCGCTGTCCTGTGGTGCTCGCACCACTGCTGTACCCTGAAAAACGGGACATTCTCATGGACAGGATCCTACCTGACTCGGGGGAGTTAGCTAAGACCAGGATGGAGAGTTCTCTTGCAGAATTCATTCAAGAAGTTGGCTATGGTTTCTGTGCTAGGTGAGTGTGGCTTGTTTGAAACTGTGTGAACAAAGTGATTTAAAAGAAATAAACCTGTGACTACAGTTATTTGTCTTGTATCTAAATTCTAAGTAATCATTTGAACGACCGTGTGTTGGTACCAAGAAGCTCTTGCGTGTTTGGTAAATTGTGTTAAATAAATATGAAAGAAAACTGGCAGTCTTTTTATTGTTTGAACACGCTTTATCACAAACCTCAAAGTGAGTTATTACTTAATCCTGTCCTAATATAAGTTCTGGTCTGAAATTACATGCGAGTGCTCAGTAATGACGGATTGTAGGCAACATTGACCTTTTCTTTCCTCTCTTCAGTCTGGACGAGTGCAGAAACATAATCGTCCAATATGGGGTGAGAGAGGTGACGGCCAGCCAGGTAGCCAGAGTCCTGGGCATGATGGCTCGTACCCACTCTGGTCTAACTGACGGCATCCCACTACAGGTGAGACTCTTTATTTGATGGAGGGGACAGGAAAGTGTAAGAACGCTGTTTGGTTTGCTTCATAGTTAGTTTCTCTTCACACAGACTTGCCATGAACTACTATAAGTGCAAACATGAAGATTCAAACTGCTGTTGTTTTTGCTGAGTGCAGGAGACAGTCTAGCAGTTCACACTGTTTTATTATCAACCAGTTAAAGATTTGGCTAGCACAGCTGTGGACTTCTCAATGTCAGGCAGCTTCTCCGTGTGCACATGTTTTATTTTCATGCTGAAGTCGGCCTTAGCTGACAGAATGAAGTCGAATAGAGTACCCTGTTATCATACAAGGCCGAGCAGCCCTTCTGTCTGATGCTGTGTTCTGTAAGCATGTAGCAGTTCACCTTCGACACTCGGCTCTTTCTGTCCCTCTTAGTTAAGCCTTCACGCCGTGGGCTTAATGTTAAAAAGAAACATTATCAAAGCCCAGGCGTACCTGCTTTGCTCTTCTCTTGTTTTTAAATGTGAGTGCACTCTGTCCCATGGTACTGGACAAAGGTGGAGACGGTGGCTCAAACACAGATTTTGATGGATGATTGATGGCTTTCCTCTTTCTGCAGTCTATCTCTGCTCCAGGAAGCGGTATCTGGAGCGATGGGAAAGATAAGAACGATGGTTCGCAGACACATACGTGGAACGTTGAGGTCCTCATCGACATTGTCAAAGAAGTGGTAAGTGAACTGTCAGTTCATCTGAAAACCAGACATTTTCCAGGAAAAACTGAGATGGAAAACTTAACAAAAATAAAAAATCCTTTTTAATGACTGAATTTTCACTGCTTTTTAAAATAAAACCTATACCCTAGAATCCCAATCTCAACTTCAAAGAGGTGACATATGAACTGGACCACCCGGGCTTTATAATCCGAGACAGCAAAGGCCTGCAGGTAGTGGTGTATGGGATCCAGAGAGGGCTGGGCATTGAAAGTTTTCCTGTGGATCTCATCTATCGCCCTTGGAAACATGCTGAGGGACAGGTAACTTATGTGCATCGAGAGGGTAAAAATTCAGGTGTTTGGGGAAAATTATGAGAGGAATCTTTGTCAAGTTGCATTAAACTACACAAATCTATTCCATCTTTTCTGTATTTTTTCCAGTTGTCATTCATTCAACACTCCCTGATGAACCCAGACGTGTTTTGCTTTGCTGACTACCCTTGTCACACTGTGGCCATTGACATCCTCAAGGCCCCACCAGAGGATGACAATAGAGAGATTGCCACATGGTATGGAAATTGAATATCACCTTGCCTCTGCAGAACGGTGTGCCGTTGCGGATTTTTCTTACTGTGGCTTCAGATTTTGCTTTAAAGCAGTAAAAATGTAATTGAGGTGTCCTTGATGGGCTCTTAAACTGGAGGCAAAGTTGGACCTCTGTGTGTACTGAAGTGTTCACGTTAAAAATGAATAAATAAAAAAATCCATCACTTCAAATCAAGTTTACCACGACACTTTAAATCTCTGCCAAAGCGCTCATCTTTTTGTAATTCTTCACAGGAAAAGTCTGGATCTGGTGGAGAGTCTGCTTCGACTGTCTGAGGTGGGCCAGTATGAGCAGGTGAAGCAGCTGTTCAGCTTCCCGATCAAACACTGCCCCGACATGTTGGTGCTGGCGTTACTGCAGATTACCACCTCGTGGCACACACTGCGCCACGAGCTCATCTCCACCCTGATGCCCATCTTTTTGGGAAATCACCCCAACTCCGCCATTATCCTGCACTATGCCTGGCATGGACAGGTTGGTGTTTGTTATTAGATCTCAGTGTTGCTGGGTAACATGTTGTTTGGCAAGTCATGTCTTCAGTTAAGTGTTTCTCAAGTTTTCTATTAGTTTGGTGCGTCGTTCAAAAACAAAAACTAAAAAAAATCCTGCTTGCATACAAAACTGTGTCTGTCTGTCTTGCAGGGACAGTCTCCTTCCATACGTCAGCTAATTATGCATTCGATGGCTGAATGGTACATGAGAGGGGAGCAGTATGACCAAGCAAAGTTATCTCGCATCCTGGATGTGGCCCAAGACTTAAAGGTTGGTTAGAATACTGCGTTCTCCTTGACCATTAAAGTTTTTGTACTCTTGTAACATTTTATCTGAATTTAAGGTAGAGGGTAAAGGTACACGCTGTATAGCATGTCGGTTCTCTCCTTAGAAACTTTTTGGATTTAATATTTAAAAACATTGTATTTGCTGCAATAACAGACCTCTGTATATAATCTGATTATTGGATTTAAAGAGTCCGTGTCTATAGTTGTAAAGGTGGATTATTAAATGTTTCATGTAATAAATGGAGACAAATTAAGTGAACCCAATGTGAACATGAATGTGTTTTTCCTCTCTACAGTCTCTATCAATGCTGCTGAATGGTACTCCGTTTGCCTTTGTTATTGATCTCGCTGCACTTGCCTCGCGTCGTGAATACCTCAAACTCGATAAATGGCTTACTGACAAAATTAGAGAGCACGGGGTAGGTCTTTAAACTAATGATTGCTAATCGATATGTCCTTTTAAATGGGTTTCCTGTTTATGCTAGTGTAACATTAAACGTATTTCATGAAAAGTCTGGTTTTGTATTAATTATATTTCTTGTTCTTGTGACAGGAACCTTTCATCCAAGCTTGTGTGACGTTCTTGAAGAGGCGCTGTCCATCCATTATGGGGGGTTTGGCTCCTGATAAAGACCAGCCCAAAAGTGCCCAGTTGCCTCCAGAGACTCTAGCCACCATGCTGGCCTGCTTGCAGTCATGTGCTGGGTGAGGAACTTTAAAGCCTGGTGTTTATCCCCTATTCGGATCGACTGCTTTTTCCATTGCAATTGCGCACCACCTTTTGTGCGTGGTCATCATCATAGCAACACGAGCGAGCGTCCTGTGATGTAATTCGTATGCGACACACACACTACAACAAAGGTACAAGCAGAGGTGATCGTACTCGGGCCGCGGCTTTTTCTTCTTAGTTGTAGCCATTTCCCTCGATGCCAGGTTATGAAAATGGCGGTTGTGATTTTCGTGAACGTGCTGCTTTCACGACTCCTCTCTCAATCAGTAGCATGCACTCTGGTGACATCGCATTTCAGTACCTGCTCGGATCACTTGAACCTCGGCCGAGCGGGTACTATTTTAGTACCAGAGACTGTGACTTAGTGGAAAACTGTGGCGAGTTGATCCGAGTAGGTGCTAAAGGAAAAGGGGCTTTTGTTTGATGCTCTTGGACTTTTGGAGCTTCGAGTGGAGCCCAACGCTGGTTCGATGCAGTGTAACATCTGTCTTACGTGTATGTTGTTTTTGTTTTAAATCCTTAGCAGTGTATCCCAGGAGTTGTCGGAGACTATCCTGACGATGGTGGCTAATTGCAGCAATGTAATGAATAAAGCCCGACAGCCACCACCAGGTGTAATGCCAAAGGGACGTGCCCCGAGCACCAGCACCCTAGATGCCATCTCACCTGTACAGGTATCTTGCATATCACGTCTTTTGAAATACATTTTCATGATTGGTTTTGTGGATGCTAATTTTGTTATTAACACTTTTATAAAGTGTACAATAAATGTTTTGGGTTTCTGTAACAGTTCTGTCATGTTTTCTGTGACTGTAAAAAGCTGACGTTAGTAGCTCTGTTCCATTCCTGCCTGCTTAACTTTCTTATGTCCCTTTGTTTAGATGGACCCTCTGAGTGGCATTGGCGGTTTGAATTTGGGGCCCTCAGCTACTTCCCTCAATCCAAGCATAAGTTTCCCAACCCCAGTGAATACACCTTTCAATAATCCCCAGTCTCCAGCAAAAGCCTTTCCACCACTTCCCAATCCTAATCCCAGCACACCTTTTGGGAGCATTTCCGGCCTGCCCTCACAACTCCCTGGTATGACCTCAGGTTTTTGTATTTCAATCCAAACATGCTAACAAGTGTGAAGCAGAAAAGTGACATTATTGTTACTTCCAGGTCCACTGGGCACGGGCATCGGTCCTGGTCTAGGGATGCCAGCAGGGAGCACTGATCCTTTTGGTCCCAGGAAGATGAGCACACCGGGCCTGAACCCACCAACCTTTCAGCAGAGTAAGATGAAGGCCTGTAAGTGGTGGTGGTAGTGGTGTGACTGAGAGCCCCGCCCCGCGCTGCTCAGCACTGTATTTCCTCTGCTTTTGACAACAATCACTTACTAAAGAAATTGGCTTTCAGGGCACTTTGTCTGCCGCACCAAAACAGTTTCCTTAACGTGAGATTTTATTCCTGAAACAAGTGAATTGGTGATTTGTTTTACATAAAATGATTGTAGACTTCAGTGTGAGAGGAAATACAGATCAGTCTTCCATTCCTTGTCTGCTTTTGCTGACAGCCCCACTTTAATATTTTTCAGCTTCTTCAACATGACGTAATTGCCTACAGTACTGAATTGTTAGATGAAGAGACACTTGTTTTCTTTCACCCAGTCTATAAAGATGAACATGAATGAATGATTGATGTTGGTAGGGCTGCTCGATATAACGATATATATATACCGGATGATGATGATGATATAAAAACATCTGTCGTTTCATTTTACGCTATCGTTTGTTTCGTGGTGTCACAAAATAAACTGTTTACGGCAATATTTTTTCACCGTTCTGATGGTCACTGTAGTGGCTGTATTCATTTCCTAAAGTTCTCTCTTTCTCTTATATTTAATAGAACCACACTACGGACGGACAAGCGCCTGTTTTTATGCGTTGTCATTAGCAACAACGACGGTAAAACCATCGCGTGTCCGCTTGTTTATTTTCCACAAACCTTTCACAATAAAGCTCAAGATCCTGTTGAGACTTTTCAAAATAAACTGAATCACGTGAAAGATGCAGAGTGTTTACGGATGAGAAGTAAAAAAAGAGCCGCCAGGTGCTAAAAAATAAACCTTAGACTCAAACGTTAGAACAGGCTTTTCCCCGCAGCACGCCGTGTAATAAATACTCACAAAGAAAACGGCGGCCGTTACAACTTATGTCTAAAGATGTATCGTTTCATGCATCGTTAAAACACTCGACTCCAGCTACATGACGCCCAGCTGGAAACACTTCATACAAGTCGAGCTGCCCGAGATTCACAGAATTTACAGAAAATGTTACATTTTTGTGATTTATATCGTTATCGGGACGATAGATGTCTTATATCGGGATATGAGATTTTGGTCATATCGCGCAGCCCTAGATGTTGGTGTTTTAAGGTTGACGGTGAAAGAAGTTGTCTCAGCTGTTATTGACCTCCAGCTCTCGCCTGTACTTTGGGCTGAATCAGGTCATTCAGTTTCAGTTGTTGTTGTTGTTTGCTCGCCTCTGTAACATTTCCAAAAGGGCCCCTACGGGAATTTTTATTTTATTTTTCTTGTGTGTGAAGAAATTTTAAACAAGACAAACAATGTGACTTGCGTGTTGTAGATAAACCAAGACACTTTTGTGTTTTATTATAGTGAAAATGAGTGCATTCTTATTCATTGTTGGACTTAAAATGATCACTTATGCTTTTCTGTTCCCAGCCGACCTTTCTCAGGTGTGGCCCGAAGCAAACCAGCACTTTAGTAAGGAAATAGATGACGAAGCAAACAGTTACTTCCAGCGCATTTACAACCACCCACCTCACCCAACCATGTCTGTGGATGAAGTGAGTAGTTACATGACATTTTTCTGCGAATATCATTCCTCTTCAAATAGAATCCTTTCCACACTTGTCAAACAATTTGTATGTGATGTCATTGGACTCATGCAGGTCTTGGAAATGCTGCAAAGGTTTAAGGATTCTACCATCAAGCGGGAGCGAGAGGTGTTCAACTGCATGCTTCGAAACCTGTTTGAGGAATACAGATTCTTCCCCCAGTACCCAGACAAGGAGCTGCATATCACTGCCTGTCTTTTTGGTGGAATAATCGAGAAAGGTCTCGTCACTTACATGGCCCTGGGTTTGGCTCTCCGATATGTTCTTGAAGCCTTACGAAAACCGTACGGATCCAAAATGTATTACTTTGGAATTGCTGCCCTAGATCGGTTCAAAAACAGGTACTAGCTTTTTCTTTTGCAAAACAAGTGTAAGTATAAGGCGTTACGTTACAGCTGACATCTATTTTTTTTTTTTTTTTTTTTTCCCCTCCCCCCCTAGGCTAAAGGACTACCCTCAGTACTGTCAGCACCTGGCTTCAATTGGTCACTTCTTGCAATTCCCCCACCATTTACAAGAGGTAATCAGGTTTCCTTAATTTATTTGTGGTCATCCTTTTTCTGTTATCAGCATTCATTAAGTTTTACTTAGTCCTCTCTCTGGCTGGAGAGAGAAGCGCGCCTTTGATTCAGCTAAATTAAATCTGTCGCTCTGCATCTTCAAATATCCTGTGTGTGCAGTATATTGAGTATGGACAACAGTCACGGGACCCTCCAGTGAAGATGCAGGGGTCCATCACCACACCTGGGAGCCTGGCTCTAGTACAAGCCCAGGCACAGTCGCAGCAACCTGCCGGCCTTAAAGCCCCACAGCCAGGCCAGCCCAGCACGCTCGTCACAACCACCACGACTACAACCACAGCCTCTAAGACGTCCACGATCGCAAGGCCGACAGCCACTAACTTCAAGAAGGATGTGCCTGTGAGTTCAGTTTTGACCGGACACCATGCGGCAGCATAGAGAGAGAGAGATATATCTAGATAGAGACACACACACACACACACACACACACACACACACACACACACACACACACACACACACACACACACACACACACACACACACTAATAATAATAATAATAGTCTCCGTTCCTACCTACAGCCCTCCATAAACACTACCAACATTGACACCCTGCTGGTGGCTACTGACCAAACGGAAAGAATCGTAGAACCTCCGGAGAATGTCCAGGAGAAGATTGCTTTTATTTTCAACAACCTTTCTCAATCCAACATGACTCAGAAGGTAAAGGCAAAGAAACAAAATATTACTGCATTAGAACAACCTTAATAATCAAAGATGCTGTTTTTTAAAAGCAGAACATTTCTTTTGTCAGGTCGAGGAGTTGAAAGAGACGGTGAAAGAGGAGTTCATGCCCTGGGTGTCTCAGTACCTGGTGATGAAGCGAGTCAGCATCGAGCCCAACTTTCACAGCCTCTACTCGAACTTTTTGGACACACTGAAAAACCCCGAGTTTGTGAAGATGGTACTTAATGAAACCTACAGGAACATCAAGGTAGACTTAAAGACTGAATATTTAGTTCAGTGCAATGTTTGACACCTCTACCAAAAGTCGGATTGAGCTCTGGTGTCTTATTGCCAAAAACTTGCCTAGTGTGATGCGCTTGTAGTTACGTTTCTCACACGTCACATTATGTTGGGTAAACTGGTTTTGCTCTGGTAAACTGTCATCCTTTGTAAAATACTTTTTCCCCCTGCGTCTTTCAGGTGCTTCTGACCTCAGACAAGGCAGCTGCCAACTTCTCTGATCGCTCCCTGCTGAAGAACCTTGGCCACTGGTTAGGCATGATTACACTGGCCAAAAACAAGCCTATCCTTTATACAGTAAGAGCATTTTATTACTTGCTCCGTAAAATTATCTGCTGGTTTTTGTGCTTCAGAGTGGCCTAATTTTTATTTTTCCCCTCTTCTAGGATCTAGAAGTAAAGTCTTTGCTACTGGAAGCTTATGTGAAAGGCCAGCAGGAGCTGCTCTATGTGGTTCCCTTTGTGGCCAAAGTTTTGGAGTCCAGCGTGCGAAGCATGGTGAGAAATATAGGTGCACTTCTCAGTAGACCCTAAGCAGTATGGCCCAAATACCAACTTTTCTATATATACAGTGGGGGGGAAAATGTCCAAACCACTCAGCGTGATTATATTTTTGAGTCCACAGGTTTTCAGACCCCAGAATCCTTGGACTATGGCCATCATGAATGTTCTCGCTGAGCTGCATCAGGAACATGACCTGAAGGTAATAAGTTAGCCTTGTGTGTTGCTATTTAGAAAACACATCTGGATTTGTACCGTAGTGTTAAACTCCAGTCCGGTTGTTTTACATTTACAGTAACAACAGTGGAGCTTTAACAATTAAGATTTAATGCACAATGATGCATAGCAGGATGTCTTATCACTGAAAACTGCACTGGTCTAAACCGTCATTATCACTTAACGTCATGAATAAAATTACAGTTCAAGTGAATGACGTTTCCTTAGGTAAATAAAAAGGTATCAGAAGTTCATTGCTTCCATGCTTTTGTTTACTACAGTTGAATTTGAAGTTTGAGATTGAAGTTCTGTGTAAGAACTTATCTTTGGACATCAATGAGCTGAAGCCAGGAAACCTGCTGAAGGACAAGGAGAAGCTAAAGAACCTCGAGGAGCAGCTATCGGCACCAAAGAAGGAGGCAAAACCTCCAGAGGAGATGCTGCCAGTCTCTACTGCAGGTGATCATGTTATTCCTCTTTAAATTGTCTTTGTAGTTTAAACATCTCAAATGTTTGTTTTTGTCATGTAGAAACAAAATGCATTACTTCTGTTACGTCTGAAACTTGAATAGTTTTGTTTTGAATACTTGAACATGTCAGAATCTTATTGTTACTTGTAATCTTGTCATGTTGGGGCCGTCACTTGTCCTTTGAGAACACTTTAAGAAGCTCGTTGGTTTTTGTGTGCTTGCTGTTTGTTTTGCCTTTTCTTGTGAGTTTTTTAATCAAATTAGCATTTTCAACCAACAGGAGACTTTGTTCCATTTGCAGCTCCTCCCTCCACCCCAGCTGCAACCACCACCACTTGTACAACGACCGGGCCGCCCACCCCGCAGTTTAGTTACCATGACATCAATGTGTATGCGTTGGCAGGCCTGGCTCCCCACATCAATATAAATGTCAACGTAAGTATAAAGACTGCGTCATGATTTTGGCGCCTGAGCAGAGTTGTAGACTGTCACAGGATTCTATACACTTCAGCTATGCACACATGAAGCTACGCACACTAGACGCCCTCAGGGACCTGATGACACCGAGAGTAACTAATGAGTAATCATTTCATGTGTTTGGATCTCTTCTTAGTCGTTTCTCTCATTCTTGGGCTGCTCTTGTTTTCTTAGATCCCTCTGCTGCAGGCTCATCCTCAGCTAAAGCAATGTGTGCGTCAGTCAGTGGAGCGTGCCGTCCAGGAGCTGGTGCACCCTGTGGTCGATCGCTCTATCAAAATCGCAATGACGACCTGTGAGCAGATCATCAGGAAGGACTTCGCTCTGGATTCTGAAGAGTCCCGCATGCGTGTGGCTGCGCACCATATGATGAGAAACCTGACTGCTGGCATGGCCATGATCACCTGCCGTGAGCCTCTGCTCATGAGCATTGCCACCAACCTTAAGAATAGCTTTGCTGCAGCTCTAAGGGTAAGGCCTCCACGAGGGTGTGTATTTAAATTGCTAGTTTACAGAAGAAAGAGGAAAAGCATGCATCAAATAACAAACTTGTTTTCCTTTTAGGCACCAACACCCCAACAGAGGGACATGATGGAAGAGGCTGCAGCCAGAATTGCTCAAGACAACTGTGAACTTGCTTGCTGTTTCATTCAGAAAACAGCAGTGGAGAAGGCTGGCCCTGAAATGGACAAGAGACTAGCCACGGTAAGACTTTAAAGGGGATTAACCCAAAAGGCACAAATACAAATCTACTTGGATTTTCATGGAACTGATCATTGGCCTATGGCCCAAGTTGGAGTGGTGAATACATGCACCGTATTTTCACGACCATAAGACGCACCGTACTAAAAGGCGCAGTCTCAGTTATGTGTGCCATTACTGTATTTAACACACACATAAGGCGCACCTGATTATAGGGCGCATACAAGTGTGCGTATTTAAAAATAGAGTGGGAGCAAAACTGAGTTTGGTACTCACATTTTTATTACCGGTAATCGTCATCAATCAAACCCATCGAAGTCCTCATCCTCTGTGTCTGAATTGAACAGCTGCGCTAAATCTCCATCAAACATGCCAGGTTCACCGTCTTCACCGTCAGAGTCACTTTCCGTGCCGTGCGGCTCCTCGGAAACGATGCCGGCTTTTGCGAAAGCTCGAACAACAGTGCCAGCAGACATGTTAGCCCAAGCATCTACAATCCATTGGCAAATTGTGGCGTAACTCGCCCGGCGCTGCCTTCCACTCTTAGTGAAACTGTGGTCTCCATCGGTCATCCATCGCTCCCAGGCCGCTCGCAGCCTTACTTTGAACGGCCGGTTCACACCGATGTCCAGCGGTTGGAGTTCCTTTGTCAGGCCTCCCGGATGACAGCAAGCTCACAGTTCATTTGCTGCACTTGTTTTTTCACATCGGCTGTGAGATGGGCACGCATAGAGTCACAGATCAACAGCGATGGTGATGCGTGGAAAAAAACCACCTGGTCTCCTTACATACACCTCCCTCAGCCACTCTTTCATCATTTCCTCATCCATCCAGCCCTTTTCATTTGCCCTAATGATGACTCCTGCTGGAAACTTCTCTTTAGTCAAAGTCTTTCTCTTAAAAATCACCATAGGCGGCAGTTTCTGTCCATTAGCATGGCAGCCAAGCACAACAGTGAAAGAAGACTTTTCGTGCCCCGTTGTGCGTATCGCTACCGTGCTGGTCCCTTCTTCTCCACAGTGTGACTCACCGGGATGTCGAAAGTGAGCGGCACCTCGTCCATGTCAGTGATGTGGCTGGGCTGGATGTGTTTGTCGGCGATGTGTTTGCTGCAGTAGGAGCGGAGGATGGCCAGCTTTTCATTATAATCCGCTGGAAGTTGCTGCGCTACCGTAGTCCTGGTCCGGATGGAAAAATGGCACCGTGTCATGAAACGAAAGCACCAAGACGGACCTCCTCGGAAATGTTCAATTTTTTATTTCTTCTGCTAGCGAAACTGCTTTTAGTCGAATGGTGAAGTCGAAACGCTTCTCCCGCTCGCTCTTTGCTCGATGATCCACCGCTCGAGTCTTTCCGCCAACTCGGGCCACCTCGCCTTATGTCCGCGGAAACTCAGCTGCGTTTTCTTGACCTGTCGGAGCTCGTTTTCCAGCTTCCTCCGCGTAGCTGATGGCCTTCAGTTTAAACTGTGCTTCATAAGCGTGTCTCTCTGCCATTTTCAGGGTTGTTAAAACAACAATGTTCTGCATAACGCACATACCTGTTCTTTTATATACAATCAACGCCCACACTTCCCCCTTTAGCGTTCTCGTGGTGTTCTCTACTATGTCCTCCTTACAACACACAGGGCGCACTGCACTATAGGGCGCGCCGCACTTTTTGAAGAAAATCTAAGACTTTTATGTGCGCCTTATAGTCGCGAAAATACAGTAGCTTTGTAACTGTGTAGAAATGTTTAAGTCAAATTTCTTGACATTGTTTCCTTCTTACTCTTCCAGGAGTTTGAGCTGAGGAAGCATGCACGCCAGGAGGGACGTCGCTATTGTGATCCCGTTGTTCTGACTTACCAGGCTGAACGTATGCCAGAGCAGATCAGGCTAAAGGTGAGGTCACTGTAACATGCTAGTTATCTTAAAACGCACGATTAACAATGGAAACCTGCCCTGAATTTGTATGAATTTGAAGAGATGCAACAAGAAGAACTCATAATCTGTGGATACAGTCTGAGTAACGGTGTGCCTGTGCTGCAGGTGGGAGGAGTGGACCCTAAGCAGCTGGCTGTGTATGAGGAGTTTGCTAGAAACGTTCCAGGTTTCTTGCCAAGTAATGACCTTTCCCAACCAACTGGCTTCTTGGCTCAGCCCATGAAGGTACGTTTATTTTCAGGGACCCACGCACTCATCCCAAACACAAGAGCTGAATGCTGAAAAGTACCACAGTGTTACAGAACTGATAACATGTTTAGAAGTTTGTCCTGCAGGTTAGAGTAGCATGGAGAGATTATCATTTATTATTCTGTCATCATTTATGAATATTCAGTGGATGAGTTGCTCAGAAAGCAACATTTAACTAAATACTTCTTGTGTTGCCGCATTTAACTCAAACTTTTTTTTCCCATGTTGATATCTCAGCAACAGGCATGGGCGACGGATGATGTTGCTCAGATATATGATAAGTGCATAGCAGACCTGGAGCAGCATCTTCATGCCATCCCTCCAGCGCTTGCCATGAACCCTCTTACCCAGGCCCTGCGGAGCTTGCTGGAAGCTGTGGCTCTGGCTAGAAACTCCAGGGATGGCATTGCAGCGCTTGGCTTGCTGCAGAAGGTGGGATAACTAAATGTTGCTGGTTTAGTTTTGGCTCGTAGACGTCTTCCGCACAGTAGCTTCTCCTTTTGTGCATACTTGGAAGCAGTTTATAGAACTGATGTCATTTTGTCTTCAACAATCGCTGTTAGACAGGTCAGGTCTTAATGCTCATTCCATCCTCCAGGCTGTTGAAGGTCTTCTGGATGCTACAAGTGGCGCCGATGCCGACTTGCTGCTTCGCTACAGGGAGTGCCACCTGTTGGTGCTTAAAGCCCTGCAGGATGGACGTGCCTATGGCCCACAGTGGTGCAATAAGCAGATCACCAGGTGCGTCTATGTTGGAACAGTTTTTGTGCAGAATGGGATATCCTGCACCATCCTAAAAGTTATTGTAACATTTTCCATGAATCTGTTAAATTTAGTGTCTCTGACTTGCTTCATGTTCGCAGGTGTCTGATTGAATGCCGTGACGAATACAAGTACAACGTCGAGGCGGTGGAGCTTTTGATCAGGAACCATCTTGTAAATATGCAGCAGTATGACCTGCACCTAGCACAGGTACACACATTTCTACTTCTGTGGGTAGCATCTGTGTCTGTTCACTGCCATTAACTGGTCATCACATCTGTTTTGTAAGTTGGTGAAATAAAACTTCTGGAGGCATAAAGATGCTTTTTCTGATTGAATCAGTTTTCTTTGCTGTTGGTTGCTCTGTCAATGTGTTTTTAAATTAACAAAATGTTTCCCCCCTCCTCCCTCCAGTCAATGGAAAATGGACTGCACTACATGGCGGTTGCATTTGCCATGCAGTTGGTGAAGCTGCTGCTGGTGGATGAACGCAGTGTGAGCCACGTCACAGAAGCTGACCTCTTCCACACAATTGAGACTTTGATGAGGACCTGTGCGCACTCCAGAGCTAATGCACCTGAGGGGTAATGAACCACAGCAGTTTTAATTCATTAGAAGTGGAATGATTATAGCTACAATCTGAGGCTGGAGATTAACCTTCAGGGCTGCTTTACAGCTCCATTGGCCAGTTTTATGACGCTAGACGGTAATGTTTCCCTTTGCTCTGTGATGGCATTTGTTCACTGCGCTTACATGTGTTTGATGTTCAGTGATCTGAACATGTTTGTGGTCTGCTCGTCTGAGGTGGCAGACCCTAGCTTGACCTTTGCTCTGATGGCATGAATAGTTCTGGAGGTGTAGTGTGCTGAGACCTGATTCCTACGCCCTCTACCACCTCGTTTCCAGGCTTCCCCAGTTGATGGATGTGGTTCGCTCCAACTATGAAGCCATGATTGACCGGGCCCACGGTGGACCTAACTTCATGATGCACTCTGGGATTTCACAGGCGTCAGAATATGATGATCCTCCAGGCTTGAGGGAGAAAGCGGAGTACCTCCTGAGGGAATGGGTCAACCTGTATCACTCCGCTGCTGCTGGCAGGGATAGCACCAAAGCTTTCTCTGCCTTTGTTGGCCAGGTTTTTATCAGCATTTATTAGTTAATGGGAATGATTAAAAAGTAGTACTGTTACTCATGTTTGCATCCCGGTTTTCTTTTTCCTAGATGCACCAGCAGGGAATTCTGAAGACGGATGACCTGATCACTCGCTTCTTCCGGCTGTGCACAGAAATGTGTGTGGAGATTAGCTATCGGGCACAAGCTGAACAACAACACAACCCAGCAGCCAGTGCAGCCATCATCAGAGCCAAATGTTACCACAACCTGGATGCCTTTGTGAGGCTCATAGCCCTGCTGGTGAAACACTCTGGAGAGGCCACCAACACAGTGACAAAAATCAACCTCCTCAACAAGGTGCACCCACGTAACACTGAATATTATTCTGATATATCATTTATAGCCCAGTTTCGCTCATTTTCATTATGGTATAACCTTAATATCTCCACAGGTGCTCGGTATTGTAGTTGGCGTGTTGATCCAGGACCACGATGTTCGTCAGACTGAATTCCAGCAGCTGCCGTATCACCGCATTTTCATCATGCTGCTGCTGGAGCTCAACGCCCCTGAACATGTCCTGGAAACCATCAACTTCCAGACACTCACTGCCTTCTGGTAAGTAGTCGCTTTTTCTGAAGGGCCTCGTCCTGCCGAGAAACTGTAGTTCGGCGAGTTCTTGTGATGTTTTCTTCGGTCCATGTGGTCGTCCAACGTTTGCCTTTATCTGCAGCAATACCTTCCACATCCTGAGACCCACCAAAGCACCTGGGTTTGTGTACGCCTGGCTGGAACTGATTTCTCATCGCATCTTCATTGCCAGGATGCTTGCACACACCCCGCAGCAGAAGGTCTTTAAGGAGAAATCTTACATAAATAACATCACATGGCTGTTTTTGTTTGAATAGTTTTTGAATATTTGTTCTAAACCGATGCTGTCCTCTAGGGTTGGCCCATGTATGCACAACTGTTGATTGATCTTTTCAAGTACCTGGCCCCTTTCCTGAGGAACGTAGAGCTCAACAAACCTATGCAAATCCTCTACAAGGTGATCTTTCAGGGTCATTTTAATCAATATCCTGGCTTTTAAGTGTTAATGTTGCTCTTGAAGCAAGGAGTATTTTGAGTGATGTGTAGAAAACGTCTGCTGTTCTGATGATCCGTTCAGGGCACGCTGCGAGTGCTCCTGGTTCTGCTTCACGACTTCCCAGAGTTTCTGTGCGATTACCATTATGGCTTCTGTGACGTCATCCCACCCAACTGCATCCAGCTCCGCAACCTCATCCTCAGTGCCTTTCCACGCAATATGAGGCTTCCTGACCCTTTCACACCCAACCTGAAGGTTCGATTAGCGCTTTGGTGTGAATCGTGGATATGAGCCAAGTTGGTTCGAGACCGAAAGATGTAATAGGCCTGTCCTTTATCGATTCCTGCCGCAGGTGGACATGCTGAGCGAGATCAACATCGCTCCACGGATTCTCACAAACTTCACAGGCGTGATGCCGTCACAGTTCAAAAAGGATCTGGACTCGTATCTGAAGACGCGCTCACCTGTGACGTTCCTGTCGGAGCTCCGTAGTAACCTGCAGGTAGGCTTTGTGTCCGTTTACTTTAAATCAGGAGTAAGAGAAGCACAAAGGTGTGACGAGCTTGTGGCGGTCTTGTGTCTCCCAGGTGTCTAATGAACCAGGAAACCGCTACAACATCCAGCTGATCAATGCTCTAGTGTTGTATGTGGGGACACAGGCAATCGCTCACATCCACAATAAGGGCAGCACCCCCTCCATGAGCACCATCACCCACTCCGCTCACATGGACATCTTCCAGAATCTGGCTGTGGACCTGGACACTGAGGGTAGGCTAGCAGCATTAAATTAAGGTCTTTTCATAGATATTTAGACACTACTCCTTAGAAACCAACTGTGTTTAAAGCTCTTTTCACCCAAATAACGAACGTCTTTGCTGGCTCTTGGTAGTGCAGACGGAGCTGGATTTTTAGGTGTTGAGCATCTGACCTTAAGCAAATGAAAGCTCTCATCATTTGTCTTTTTCCAGGGCGTTACCTGTTCTTGAATGCGATCGCCAATCAGCTGCGTTACCCCAACAGTCACACTCACTACTTCAGCTGCACGATGCTCTATCTGTTTGCCGAGGCCAACACTGAGGCCATCCAGGAGCAGATCACCAGGTGAGACAGATCCGAGGTCCAGACGATGTCGTTGAGCGTCGTCTACGAATACTTGGTTAACGTTTCCTCCTTGTTCTTTAGGGTTCTGTTGGAGAGGCTGATAGTGAACAGGCCTCACCCGTGGGGTCTCCTCATCACCTTCATCGAGCTGATCAAGAATCCTGCCTTCAAGTTCTGGAGCCACGACTTTGTGCACTGTGCGCCCGAGATTGAAAAGTATGTTGCCTGTTTGATATGCGATGTCTGGGAGCAGCTGTTGTTGTGGCGCCTTAAACCGACGCTGATGTCTTTTCCTCCCGTCTCTCCTCAGGCTGTTTCAGTCTGTCGCCCAGTGCTGCATGGGACAGAAGCAGGCCCAGCAGGTGATGGAGGGCACCGGTGCCAGTTAGCCTGTGTACCAGCCAGCTCGTAGCCCCCCGGAGAGATGCTGTGGCCTTGATCCACCCCCCTCACCACCCCACACATACACACCTCCCTCTTTACTGTTGGCACTGGATAAACTGGCAACCACAGTCATTTGGACTGTGGATGAAAGGACTACTGCTCATGGATCTAGTTAGGTTTTTTTTTTTCCCCCCTCCCCCTTTTTTGTCATATCCCTTTGGAGTTGAGATGAGATGGATCGGGACATGCTGTTTAATATACTTTTTTTGACGCTTTGATGTAAATATTGGAAGAAAAAAAAAAAGGGGAGAATAGGGGAGTAGACAAGTGGAAAGCAATGCACATGTCAAATAAAATGTACCTTGACATGTAAAGACATGTAAACATATTTTCACTCACTACCAAAGTCCTCTGTTTGCTTCCCTCCCACACATCCTTTTTTTCCTGGCTTTTTTGTTGTTTTTCTTCAGCGGCTGAACGGTAGAGTGACGAGAAAAGCTGCCTACTTTCATTTGATTCCTTTTATCTCCAAGTGGGACAGAAAGATGTAGTTCTCCCATGTGGGGTGGGGGTCTACTCCTGGTGTGTTGGTGTGTTGGTGGAGAACGTTTGCTGATGGTTTGTCCATTTGAAACTGGCTCTGGAAGTCTCTCCCTGGCACGTGTAAAATTATGCAGTGATGGAAACCTTGTATCTTGACAAATTTGTATAAAGATCCAAATTGAAGAACAACAATAGAAGGACCAATACAGCCCATTTTGTAACATTTTGAATGTTTTGTAAATGTATTGGTCCATGTGTTGTATTTTGTAGTCCTTTCTAGTTTGCCTTTAGTTCTTGCTACTTAACTGCAGTATGCATACATACAGTAAATAAAGCATTCAAACTGCTATTTCATCTGTCTTCTTTCAGGACTGCATGACTAAGATTAACAAAGTGGGACTAACTGTATTAGCAGTAATAAGTTTTCAAGCATGTTAGTTTTTAAATATTAGGAAGCCAGAAAAATGGACTCTTTGAACCAAATGCTTTTTGTAGTCAGCGAGTTTCTGGCCGTCTGTTTGCTAAAGAGTGACCAGAGTTCATTTAAATTTGAACTGTTCTCCAGAAAACATTTGGCTTATTCATATGGGCAGTTAGTAATTTCAGTTAAGCATAAAGGTCTTTGCTTTGTAGCCGGGCTTCTTGGTTGACGCACTCTCAGTCCAAATACTTCACTGTAGACGGTGATGCTGGTGCAGCAGCAGTTTATAGTTGAGTCTTTGGAGTTGTTTCTAAACATCATAACCGGTTTCCTCACATCTGAGGGCAACCATTTGGGCTGGGTTTGGGTTTGAACTGATCATCTAGGGATCTGCAGATGTTTAGGTGATGGTTTAAAGAGAACTTCTCAGTTGGAGAAGGTCCTTGGACTTGGTATTGGTCAATCTGATGTCAAATCCTGTATATGCTGCCAAAGAGAAACTACCAGTTGTAGACGATCATGATTGTTAATGAGGCTTGGCTGTGTCACGTTAAGACGGCACCACTTGAACAGATTTAAGTATATGAGCACTGCTCAAAAGATCAAACACTTCTTAAGCATCAAGTCAAAACTTCTGGGAAGTTAAGTTATCAAACGGGGTTGAAAATCAGTTTCAGCTGCTTTAGTCTTAAAGTTAACAACAGGTCCAGATAGGGCTGTGCAATATGACCAAAATCTCATATCCTGATTTAAGACATGTATCGTCCTGACAACGATATAAATCACAAATGTAACATTTTTCTGTGAATTCTGTGAATCTCGGGCAGCTCGACTTGTGTGAAGTGTTTCCAGCTGGGCGTCCTTTACCTGGAGTCGAGTGTTTTAACTGATCCATGAAACTACATTTTTAGACACAAGTTGTAACGGCCGACATTTTCTTTCAAAGTTTGAGTCTAAGGTTTATTTTTTTAGCACCTGACTGCTTTTTTGCTTCTCATCCGTAAACTCTCTGCGTACTCTTTCACGTGATTCAGTTTATTTTGAAAAGTCTCAACAGGATCTTGAGCTTTACTGTGAAAGGTTTACGTCAAAAACAGCGGAGCCACGCGATGGTTTTACTGTCGTTGTTGCTAACGACAACACGTAAAAACAGGCGCTTGCCCGTCCGTAGTGTGGTTATTAAATATAAGAGAAAGAACTTTAAGAAATTAATATAGCCACTACAGTGACCATCAAAACGATGAAAAAAAATATTGCCGTAAACAGTTTATTTTACAACACCACGAAACAAACGATAGCGTAAAATGAAACTATAGATGTTTTTATATCGTCATCCGATATATATCGTTATATCGAGCAGCCCTAAGTCCAGAGGTAACAATGAACCATCGCCCAAAACAGGAATGATTTCACACAACGGTGGGGAACTCCAGGCCTCCTCCTAGATCTCAGCCTGGGTCAACACACCTGAATCAAATGATGAGTTCATTCCCAGGCCTCTGGAGAACGTCATGTTGAGGTCATTTAGCCATTTAAATCAGCTGTGTTGGATCAAGGACACCGGCCCTCGATGCCTGGAATTCGTCACCACTGATTTTACGGGTCGAGGCCACTGACATTTTTTTTTGACTAGTTCAACATTTGGCTCAGATCAGTATGACTAACAGGAGACATCTGGACCCAAGATAGCACATCAATACATGCTGTTGCCAGAAGGTTTGCTGTTCCCAGCACCATCTGAAGAGAGTGAGAGGAGAAATGACCTCCACCAGAATGTTCCTGACCAAACAATCAGAAACACACCTGCGGGTGGCTGGAGGGTATACCTGGATTTTTCTGATGAGGATAAGACATATTTGAGCCTCAGTGGTTTGGAGAAAATCCAAAATAACTTTTTAAAACTAATTCCAGATGTATGCTGTACCGTGACACGACACTCATGGTTAGAGCCTGGTCAGTTCTCAGTGTAATAGTTTTACTACATTTGCCTTCACTGGACAGTGAAGTCAGGGTTGGTGGGAGCGAGTCCGAGTTAAAGCGGCTCACATTCTGTATATTAATACTTGATTTTGTTTTTGCAAGATGTTCTGATGAAATGTGAAATTTAAATATTAATAGTGAAGAAAACAGTCCAAAAAAGCCCCAAACCATCTGGTAAGACATTTGTTTTATTAACCGTGTCATCTAAAAACGATGGCGCACACATACGATTAAAAACCTCGGCTGCGGTTCCCGTCAGAGCCGAACTCATGACTTGGTTAGCTCCATGAGTCCATGCAGGATGCTCTTCTGTCCATAGCGTACTTGCAGCGCCTTCCACTGCCTGCAGCTCAGTCCCGCGAGTGCCGCCTTATCCTCCATTAACGCCCGGTCGACATCCATGACTTTTTCCTCGTCCTCTCCGTCTCCGTAGGACCTCAATGTCAGATGGGCCGCCTCATAAATCAGCCGTTTCCATGAAGCCTTTAACTCGGAAAGACCCTCGTTGGAAAGCGCCAGGGATATCTTCTCATCATCCTCGTCGTCTTCTTCCCATCCTTCGTTGTCTTTAAACTCTGAAAGCTCTTCCTTTGACATGCACAGCACCTGAAAACAAAGTCAATCAGCAAACCCTCGTATCTCAAACAGGGCGCTGCTTCAAGTGTTTGTCCCGACTGTTGTCATAAGTAAAAACAGACGATAACTAGCGCTGTTTTTACGTGCTCCCTCACCTTGAGCGCCGTATGGAGCTCTGTGTCTGTAAGGCAGCCTTGTTTACCAAAGACGAAGGCTGCTTCCTCTTCCGTCATCTGACACAACACCCCCCACTGCTCCTCAACCAGCTGCCGGTCCAGATCCGACTGAGCACCTGGGAGGGAAAATGAGGGATGTCGTTCACACCGTCACGTCACAACGCTTTGAAACAAATGCGGCTGTTATCGTTCACCTCGTGCGGCAGCTTCGTAGAGTTTAGCGACGGGGATGTCGGCAGTGTCGTTGCTGTTGCTGGAACACGGCTCGGTGAAGCCGTACATGTGAAGCAGCTGCCAGTTGGCCATCTGCCCGTACGTGTTAAACACCTCCTGGCCTTTATGAATAGGGCGCACGCAGACCATCTTCAAGCTATCCTGAAAAAATGTTGCGCAAATTCATTGTTCAAAACTAAAATGTGGAAACACAGCGACTCTATTCTACGCTTTCCTGATGAGTTCATGACCACAATCCCTCGTTTCAAGCTAATTTTATACATCATGGCCATATTACTGTCCAAGCATACACAGACAGGTGCTGTACGAGTGTTTCGCCACCTCTTGCTTGTCTTGCACATCAAAAACTAATGGGGGGCATCACGCTGGCTTCTCCCATCTTTTATCTACAGTATATGATTTTCAAAGGTGCAAAGCTGCCACAACAGATGTGTCTCCTCACTTGTGTGAACTCCAGATTAGCATTGTGATTGGACACATGGTTAAGCATGTCAGCCATGGGAACCATCATTGGTGGGTTGGGAGGCTTCTCCTCCTCCTCATCCTCATCGTCATCCTCCTCATCTTGTGGCTCTTGGAAACTGCAGACGAATGGAGAGACGGGATGGGAAAGAAGAAACAAACACACATACTCGTGCACTGCTGTAACTGTCTTATGTATTTATGCATGCTAACCTGTAGGCCATGACAAAGGCCACAAGCTGTGTGTACAAGTCCAGTGTGTGTGTGCCGGGGTTCCAGAGGTCAGGATGTCTGGTCATGAATGGCAGGACCACATCTGTGTACTCCCGCTGGATGTTAGCCAGGTCCCTGTCCACTGCCTCCGGCACACCTGTTCCCTTCAAGAGGCTGCCTCGCTCCTCTTTAGACCTGAAAGGATGGACAGCTCAAATGTTTTCCTCCTCTTTCCCATAAGAGAGGAAATAAAATATTAATTTAACACTATTTCATGTAGTATAATTTAGAAAGACTAAACAAAGATACAGTCACTTTCTTTCAATAATTACCTACAGGGTAATTATTGAAATAAGATCAGGCCAATTAAACAAAGGCAAATTAGCGGCTCAAAAATTGGCACATGCAGTTAGGAAGGACAGACATTTGGACCTGGTGTGTGTGGCTCAGAGAAAATCTTTAGCAAAAAAGAAATTACATGGACATTGCTCTGTGTGCTCACTGCTGAGAAGAGACGTTTTAATTACACCGATCTCTGTGCAGAAATGTGACTAAGCTCAGTTTCAACAAAATATTAGAAGAACAGAAAGGAAAGGGATTCTGCTCTTTCATTAAGTGAGCTATTTAAACAGGTTTGGAAACAAATAACACAACTCCAGCGAGCACGCCGATGTACGCGCCATCGTACCAGGGAAGTAACACCACACCTCTGGATAGGATGGGAGCCGAAGCGTGTTCCTCACCAGAACATGGGATGATCCAGTGTTTTGAAGTCTGTCCACAAAGAGAGGTAGGCTTTCCAGTGGGACTGTGAGGATGTGTATTCATACAGCAGAGCCAGCAGCAGGGGAACCCAACCCGACGAGCTCTGCAGAGTTGACTGCTCTGTGAAGGAAAAGGGAGAAAGTTACAAACTGAGGGATGCAGGCAGGCAGCATCTTTGCAGCGTTGCACGTCACCTTTTTCCAGCAAGGTAGAAACTTTGGTTGTTCCCTGATGGAGGAGAGCTGATCTGGGGATGGTGAACAAAACCTCCCCGTCCTCTATGTCATCCTTGGCCAGCATCCCGTACTCGGCCACGGTCCCCTCTTTACTCACGCACACCTACAGGTACAAACGTCAGTCCTAAACCAGGTCTTAGTGCTGACTAAGAAGCTGTAAATGCAGTCGCACGACGCCGTAACAAACCTTACTGCTGAGCTCCAGGCCGACTCCGTCACACCACTGTAAAAAGCTCTGCAGAGGGCTCAGCTCTGAGCCATCCTCCACCTGTCAGCGCAGAAACATCAGCAATACGAACAGGCACGTGTTATCTAATGCTATCGTGCACGTGGTTTCACGCGCTTCTAAAACGAAGCCACGTGATTACAGTTAGAAGAAGGTAACTGTTCCTTGCATCAATGCTAAGTGATAAAGTGAGCTGATGGCGGCACGTTTTAAGTAGCAGATCACAGAGTTCACGATCGACTGCGTAAACCCAGCGTGTGCACCACAGCATGTTACACGTACACAGAAACACGCGGCGTCGTGTTTGCTGCTTAAAAACAAACCGGATCAAACTGTTACCTTGGCTCGTTTCGCTCTTGCTGCCATCCCGCAGAAGTACACTCGAAGCTAACTCGAGCATGCGCACTGTGAAACATGTGCAGGTTAAGTTTGGCCCACGCGGTGACTCGTAGAAAGCGGATAGGCTGGCTGTGTCCCAATTCAGGGTCTGCACGCTTGAAGTACGCGCACTACGCGTACTACGTACGGTGCGTACTATAAGTACGAGAAGTGCGGAAGTGAGAGGCTTGTGACATGGGACGGTCTAGCCTTCGTCGCGCTGTTCAGGTTGCCTAGCAACCATGATACTAACCGCGAGAAATACAGCTTTGTTTGACATAAATGAAGGAGAAAAAAATGTTTTGTTGGTCATTCATTTTTGTCATGACATCACTGTGATTAGTTGAGTATCTGAGGCTGAGACCACAGGACTGTAAATATGATTGTTGGGCTTCATTTCTGTGCTGAACAGTCATTTAAGATTAGCTAGTAAATAACAATTAGCTAATGTTGTTCATGAGACTAAAATCATCTCACTGTGGCAATGTAAATATAATATGGCCGATATTATAGTATTGTCAGGATTATTATGAGATATATCTCTATCCATCTATCTATAGATAGATTTAAATATGCTTTAAGTTAACGCTGAAAGTACAAACGTCACTAATGTCACACAACTTTGCCGACATGTGGCCAAAAGCAATGTTTTAATGTTCTTTGTTATTAAACATTCGCACATAAATAAGTGACGTCATATTCAGTACTTACTTTTGACAGTTCACTCTTCGGCTGCTCCCTTCTGCCGTGTTTTGCAGCAAAATTATCCACATCCACCACCGCGCTAGGAATTGTGGGATATATGGAGTACACTTCGAATTTGGACAGCCGTCGTCGCGTGGCGGTGACGTAATCACACTTAAAATGCGTACTTCAAACGTGCAGACCCTGAATTTGGACACAGCCTTAAAGTAAGCAGCCTTAACAGTCCTCAAGGGCCGCGTACTCAAAGACCGCTAAGACCGGAAGTGCGAGGCTTGTGAAATGGGCGGTCTAGCCTCCTTCGCGCTGCCCAGGTTGCCTAGCAACCATGATACTAACAGCTGGAAACGTGTCATACAGCTTTGTTTGACAGAGATGAAGGAGAAAATCTTTTGTTCATGTGTTTGTTTGTTTCTACATGAGCTTTGATCATTCTCTGTAGGATTAAGCTCAGCTATTGAACGGCGTATATTTTAAAGTAAAGGCTTTAAAACCAAGTTAGTACAAACGTCACTAATGTCACATAACTTTGCCGACATGTGGCCAACAGGAATGTTTTAATGTTCTTCGTTATTAAACATTTGCACATAAATAAGTGACATAATATTCAGTACTTTTTTTTTTTTTAATATTAAACTTTATTAAGAAACAGTATACAGAACATGTATACAATCAGAACAAAATTTATTCAGTACTTACTTAAAGTTTACTCTTCGGGCGCCCCTCATCCGCCGTTTTTTTTTCGGCAAAATTATCCACACCCAACGCCGCGCTATGCATTCTGGGATATGTTGGGCCACGAAGTCTACACCGCCACGTCCTTAAAATTCAGGGAAATGAAGGACGCATTTCAGGGCCGCATTTCAAGCAGCCTTCGAATTGGGACAGCCTTCGTCGCTACGACGTAATCGGCCTTAAAATGCGGCCGTTAAGGCTGCAGACCCTGAATTGGGATACAGCCCCTGTGCACGACAAAATGCTAACTTCCTGTTTTAAGAACGGCTGTAGGGTTGTACATTTCCGGTGTTCCAGACGCTCTTGGATTAACTGGATTTGGTCGAACAGGTGTGCGGCAGACTTGCATTTCAGGAGCTGCTACCGACAAACCAGCAAAAAAAACGCCAAATGTGTCATCTGTGACACTTGTGAGGTTATCTCAAACACACTCCGTCAGTCTTGATGCTGTTGAACAACAAAATGTTTAAAAATGTCGCGAGTTTACCTGGTGATTGTCTCATGCGCGACGCGATGGCGAAAACAGCAAACAATTAACACCACGCCGATGTTGTTCACGGGACAGAAAGAGTAAACGAGTCGTTCCCTCGCACGTTTCATTTCGCCGATTTCAGCGTTTTTGCTTCACAACTACAGCGAGCAGTTTACTTTGTGCACTAACATGGACTCGAGTCAACCAGCGCCACCTCTGGCCAAGTGCCACAGCCTACAGCCAGATCAACCTGTGACACACATCTGCAGCACGTTTGAATTCGTTTCACGCACAACACATTTGTACCTTTCAATCGTGTCTGTTTGTTCGTCATGCAAGTAAACCTTTGAAATGAATGAAATGATATCATGTGTCTATTTTTGGCCCACATTTGTAAAAAATTCCAAATTATATACACAAAGTCATAGGAATCACCACCCCTGTTCATTATGATTTTAATATTTTTGCCCATAAGAAAAACGTCTTGAACAAATATGACACATCAATATTTCATTAGTGTTGTCACATCACATCCTGTAAGCGTAGTCTGCCTGTGTCTTTTCTCTGCAAACGAACATTTTAGAGGTGGTAGTTCTATACAGTCTGTATAAGTGTGGTTAATCCAAAAAACATTTGTAAGGAGATGGCAATTACAGTGAATTTACAGCAGTCACACAGTGATTAGTAATAAACAGTCTCCAAAACTTGCATATGATCTTCAATTTGGAACCCATTTACTGACTATCACATAGCATAGTTGATCTGGCTGTAGTCTGGGAACACTCACCACCAATGTTCCCTCTAAGCTGCGCACTGCTGGCACGGTCTCTGCGCACAGAAAATCTGCGTTGCCCACAAAAAAAATCTAACCTGAATTGAAATTAAAATTAATACTGATGATTGTTCTGCAGTGTTAGTCAGTGACTGGCTGCTCCCGTATGAGATCAGAACGATGCCACCTTATCCCATAGTCCAACCAATAATGCGATTCACATTCGTATATACGCAGCTAATCAACGTCGCTGACAGGCTATGACAGCGTCCTTATGTGCGACACCGGTGTTTTAGCAAAGCGGCTGATGTGGACTGAAGCCACGTTAATGACAGCGTGTACAACCATTGGAGATGTGAGCAGGACAGACGGAACAACTGACGGGAAAAGTGTGGACTTTATACCAGTTTTTAAACTGTGTTGATCGGCCACGTAAAACCAGAGTTATGATAAAAATATCTGCAGTGTTTGTTTCTTCCTGAATACTGTCGTTGTTTATATTTACTGCGGGAAGAAACGGTAAAAACGGCGTTTTATAAGAAAAAGGGCTTGAAAGCCTACGAGCAAAGACAAACTCCACCCCCTCTCCCTTTCCTATTCGTCCAAAAAAGTACCACGTCGACCAATCAAATGGCAACGTGGCATCTAGTTGTTAAGACACGGGGGGAAGTTTTAGGAGTGGAGTGGCACAAATAATTTGTGTGGCATCAAATTTAATGCAGAACAGCTGATTGTTCTGTAAATAGTTTGAAATGCTTATTTAAAAGACAGAGAGTTACATACTCTCTCCCAGACCACAGACTCAGAATACAAGTCAGAGCTTTATAAAAAAAAAGTAAGTTGTGTTTTCGAAATTGGAGTTCAAGTTATTTTTACTTCCAATAGTGTTAACATACTACACAGGTCAATGGCTAGATTTTTTTTTAAAATTTTCATTGTAAGTGGGATAAAGTAGCTTGCAAAGAAAAGCGTCTGGACTTCTTTAAGTTGCTTGAAGACGTTTCACCTCTCATCCGAGAAGCTTCTTCAGTTCTAAGGTCAAATGGTGGAGAGTCCCAGATTTAAACCTAGTGTGCTGTAATTTGATCATTTTAATAAACATGTAACTTGGATGGATTAGATGCCGGTGTGACCACAGTGCACACGTCTGCTGTTGCTCACAGTGATCCAAGGGAGCGCTCAGGGAGTTTGTGTGTTCGCTCAGACACGTGAAACATTAGAGGGAACATTGAGTGTGACTCTGAAGTGCTGCACTGTATGTTTGTAAGTTTTCTCCCCAACAACCACAACAATGTTGACGAAACATTTTGCACCATCAGAGGCTCCTGCGGTAGCACCCAAAAGGCAGAGGAAGATTAACCATCGTACAAAAAGTTGGACTTCTTGACATGCTAAAGGAAGGTAGAAGTAACCGTGTTGTTTTGGGGTTTTTTGCCATACCGCGCACCGGATTACAAGGTGCATTAAGCTTAAATTAAACAATTAAGCTTAAAGTTAAATTCATTAGTTCTAAAATCTGTCATTACGGAACTTTGAGAGTTTAAACAAGAGAGAAACGTGTGAAACTGTTCATGCCTGTCTGAGAAAAGTGTATAAAGTGTGTAGTGACGGGTTTTACAGCCTTAAAACATCTAAAATAATTGTAAAAAATAAAGCTGGTTATTTTTACAACATAACACCCGCGATAAACGAGGGAACTCCATCTCCAAAAGTTGATTCTGTGCATCTGGACGTTTTCAGTGGGAGAAACGTTTCGTCATCATCAGGTGACGTCTTCAGTCTCAGCTGACTGCAGGTTCCAATCTTATAAACAGGACATTTGCATAATTACTGAAACCAGCCCACTGAAGGAACAATGGGCTGGGAGGTCAGTTCCTTAATCTTAATTATGCAAATTCTCATGACCATTGATCAACAACCACTGACCAAAACCCACTGATCAATAACCATTGATCAATAACCATGAGTCCCATTCACAGAGAGCTGGTGAATGGCTGCAATCACAGCATTGTAAGATGGTGACAGATGGACCCTTAGGCCCCTCCTCGATTCAGAGATGGTCTTTCCATTTTCACGTAAATGCCTCCTTGACTCCGCCCTCAAACCAGCGTTCCTCCCTGTCCAGGATGTCACATCCTCATCATTGAAAGAGTGTCCACTGGCCTGTAGGTGTAAACAGACTGCAGAGTCCTGGCCTGACGAGGTGGCTCTTCTGTGTTGTACCATCCTCTTAGCCAGAGGTTGTTTGGTTTCCCCGATGTATAAATCCTGACAATCCTCCTGCACTTAACAGCGTACACCATGTTACTCTGTTTGTGTCGGGGACCCGATCCTTGGGGTGGACCAGTTTGTGGCGCAGCGTGTTTTGGGGTTTAAAAGCCACAGAAACCTGATGTTTAGAAAAAATGTCTCAGCTGCTCCGATACTCCTGACACGTACGGGATCACTACAGGTTTTCGCTTGGGCAGCGGTTGTTCTTCTCTCCTGGATCGGCTGGAGCTTTCTTTAGGAGCCTTCCCAGCTTTGTGGGGATAACCACATTTACTCAGGGCCTTCTTGATGTTCTTCTGCCTCCCTGGCTGCTGTGTCAGTGGGGATGGTGTTCGCTCTGTGTTGTAGCGTCCTGATGACACCCAGTTTGTGCTCCAGTGGATGATGAGAGTCAAACCTTAGATACTGATCCGTATGTGTAGGTTTACGGTACACGTCAGCTTTTAGATGTCCCCCATTACTGATGGAAATCTGACAGTCTAAGAAGGCTAACCTGCCACTTTTCATATCCTCCCTGGTGAATTTGATGAGTTAATGTGATCCGTGAAATGTGGAACGTCCTGAGATTTGATTTTCACCGAGGTGTCATCCACATATCTGAAGCAATGACTTGGTCGTGTTCCAGGGTAGGTACTCATGGCCTTTGATCAGTGGTCTTTGATCAGTGGGTTTTGGGCGTGGTTGTTGATCAATGGTCATGAGAATTTGCATAATTAAGATTAAGGAACTGACCTCCCAGCCCATTGTTCCCTCAGTGGGCTGGTTTCAATCATTATGCAAATGTCCTGTTTATAAGATTGAAACCTGCAGTCAGCTGAGACTGAAGACGTCACTTGGATGAGTGACGAAACGTTTCTCCCACAAAACGCTACGTCCAGATGAACAGAATCAACCTTTGGAGATTTACTTACCTGGATGACTGAGCATGCATCAAGACGAGGAAACTCTATATACAAATACTGAGAAATGTCAACCCTTTCTCTCTTTTGCTCTGAGGTGCGAGGGAAAAATATCGATAAGTCGATGAACATCATCTACAGACATATTCGGTAAATGCCCAAGACATCTTGAGAAATGTAAATCGCCGCTTGATTCGTCCATTTGGTTGACCTTTTTTTTGGAAAACCCGACCGTAAACAAGACGCGAATATCACACTGGAAACGAAGCCCTACAGGAGTTTCCCCACCGGAAGTAGCATATGCTAAGGTGCACATAGTCTATACAGTGGGAAATCCGCTCAGTGACTTATTAAATCGTGCTTTATGTAGGTCTCCAATGTCTTAAGAAATTAAAAAACAATAAGGCAAAACTTTACAAAGAATTAAAAGTTAATTAACACCAGTTATTAAGTGTAATAACTGCAAAACTGAAGCTCAGTGACTTCGGTATTAGGCTAATAGCATGCTTTTACTGCATTGCCGCTGTGTTTGGGACGATTTTAATACTGGAAAATGAAAGTGAATGGTTTCCAGATGTTCTTTCATGGTGGATCAAAATCTGATGGAACTTTTGTGCATTCATATTTCTGTTGGTTTTTTTCTCCAACACCACTCACTGAAATGTCCCTCCAAATCATGACAGGATGGCTGTTGACCATGAATGCTGACCCCTTAATGCTTTTGAATACTTCCATTTTCAGATTATTTCATGTGTACATAGAAAATCTTTACCAGCAGAAGATTCTGTTGGAATAGATTCTCATGTCACAGCACCATAAAGGTTTCATTTTGCTTGTTGGACTAGGGCAGCAATTCTCAAAGTGTGTGGCATGCCCCACTGGTGGGGCGCAAATTACCGGAAAAGTCATGTGGAACAAATCTTTGTTTCCTAAAAAGCCGAGAACATGACATCACCTCTTCACTCTTCTCTCTCTCTCACACACAAACCTTCATACAACATGTGACTTTTTGCACAATACGAAGTCTTTTGCAAATTTCTATTGTACTGTTGTGCCTGCACTGTCTTGTGTCTGTATCGTTCTATTCTGTCCGGTGCTGCACCATTTTTGTTTATGCATTTTTTGGATTTTTTGCACATTGCACATGTGGTCCTGTTTTGATTGTCTGCTATATGTAATATGTAGCACCATGGTCTTGCAGGAACATTGACCACTTCCTGTTTATTCTTTCTACCTGTAACAGTTGGTGAAATGTTAGTATTTGACCACTAGGCGGAGCTCTTGTAATGATAATGTAACTAACGCATTTTATTTTGTATGTTTTATTTTTTGTGTTGAGCATGTTAACATTTTCCTTTTTTGCCTACCGGATTGGTGTAAAGTTAATTTGATACATGGAAAGTAACCAGTTAATTTTGTAAGTATAAGGTAAGGGCAGAGGTCACTTCCTGTTTTGGGAAGTAAGGTCAGAGAAGCTGCGCATGGTGACGGTCTAGCTGTGTAAAAGTCAAGCTAAGAAAGAAGAAATAAGCCCTAAGTTCCAATTACACCGGTTTGTCTACTTGCAGGCCAAAGTGTTCTACGGTGTACCTGTACGTTAAGAGAAGCACAGTAAACATCAGTGAAGAAGAACTCTCGTGTCTCTCGTGTATGTGTACAAGCCGGCATAGTAGAACACTCCACTGCTCCGGAGAAGGCAACGAGATGGTTGGACCGACGCTACTAGCAAGAGACGCTACTAGCAAGAGAAGCTACTAGCAAGAGAAGTATCACATGCTCCAGCAAATGCATTGAACACGTAAAGAAGCAAGCTAACAAGTGAAAGATAGTCAAGCAAGCACAAAAGTCCGTGTCTTGGAAGTAACAAAGCACTTGTAAATTGTTATCAAGCCTCAGTTCCATTTGAAATTCAAAGTGACCTTTCATATTAAGGAGCAGCTAAAATCAAGATTTATCAAGTAAATGTTAAAGTCAAGTGAAAATACTATTAAGACAACATGGCAGATGAAAATGAAGATGCAATACAGCCCACTGAAGAAGAAAGTGCTGATGATAATTTTCAAAATGATGAAAGTAAAGAGCAGACAAATGGAGAAGAAACTCCACAGTGCTCAGTATTTACTGAAGGCACACAGTCAGAAAGCTTACGCAGAAGCCAGCGCACACGCACTCTCACTGAAAAGGGACAATCCTTACAAGAAGCCAAGTTAAATGACTTGACAAACAATTTTGAGCGAGTTTACAAGAAGTGGAAATACCACATAAACTTATTTAAAAGAATGGTGAAGAGTAAAGACATTGAGTTAATACCTGAAGCTGTAAGTGTTATAGACACTAGTATGACTGACATCTGTAACATTCATGATGAGATCAGAAAAATACAAAGTCCTGATATTGAAATGCGCAGAAGATGTGATGTGTGCATGGCTATCAGTGAAACTGCCAGAGCAAAGGCTCGGTGCCTTTTAGAAGAAGATGGTGATCCAAATAGTATACCCTGGCCTGATTCAGAGTCCGTGTATGACAGCAGTTCATCCAGCGCTTCTTCAAGGATCACATATAAGTCAAGGTCTGTCTCTGGAATGTCAAAGCAATCATCTCTGGTCACACTACAACAAAGACAAGAAGCTGCAGCTGATGTAGCAGCTACAGAAGAAGTCATTAAAATAATGAAAACACAGCATCAGTGTGAGGAAGAAATCAGAGAACTTGAAGTTGAGGATGCAAGGAAAAGAGCTCAATTTCTAACTGAGAGCACCTCAATAAAGACAAGGTTAGATGAAAAGAGAAAGGAAGTGGAACTTTTGAGAGAATTGCAAAAGCGTAATGCAGCACAAGCAAGACTGAAAGTGTATGCTGAAAGTGTGAATAGTGAGGATGAAGACAAATCTCCTGTTCATTCCCAAGTAAGACAAGATAGTTCCTTCCCGCAACCAAGCTTCCCAAATGTGAACTCAAAACCATTCATCCCCTCTCAAGTTAGAGCTCCGCAACAAACTGCACCTCTCCAAGCCTCTGTCCCTCAAACAGCAATTCGTAGTGCAAATGAAACGCCCTCCACTGATCTTGTAAGGATGCTCGCTGAAGCTATCACTGCAAACAGAATCCCAATCCCAGAGCCTCCAGTCTTCACAGGTGATCCACTGCAGTATAATGACTGGAAGTTGTCTTTTCAAACATTAGTTGACCGCAAGAATCTGCCAATTCAAGAAAAGCTATTCTTCCTGAGAAAGTACGTTGGAGGTTCAGCGAAGAAGGCTATTGAAGGACACTTTCTGGTTGGAACAGACACCGCTTATCATGCTGCCTGGGAGATACTCAACGACAGGTTTGGAGATCCCTTTGTGATAG
Source organism: Simochromis diagramma (assembly GCF_900408965.1). Lineage (NCBI taxonomy): Eukaryota > Metazoa > Chordata > Actinopteri > Cichliformes > Cichlidae > Simochromis > Simochromis diagramma. The sequence continues at coordinate 331,272 of NW_024386765.1, read as the reverse complement.
GCAAATCATATCGTGACAAGATTCAGTCATGGCCAAAAATTAACAACAAAGACACTAAAGATCTACGTGACTTTGCAGATTTTCTAAGCAGTGTTGAGTCAGCCATACCTTATGTTCAAGGTTTACAAGTTTTGCATGACTGTGTGGAAAATCAGAGGATAGCTGCAAAGCTGCCTGATTGGCTAAGTGCACGGTGGAACAGAATGGTGACAGAGTTTCAAGATGAACACAGAATGTTCCCAGATTTTAGTCATTTTGTCAAATTCCTGAATAAAGAAGCAAGAATTGCATGTAATCCTATCACTTCTCTGCCTGCAATAAAGCCAACTGAACAAGACAAGCATGCATTCAAAGACAAGCCCAAAAGAAACTACATGCTGAATGCTAAGTCACTTAGTACAAGCTCTAGTGAAAGGACAAATGTCACATGTCTCTTTTGTAAGAAACCTGGTCACACGCTTCAGAAATGTCGCAAGATAATGGACAAGTCAGTTGAAGAGAGAGTAAAGTTTGTGCAGTCTGAAAAACTGTGTTTTGGTTGCCTCAAGACTGGTCATAACTCTAAGAACTGCACTTCCAGAAGTGTGTGTGACAAATGCCAAAAGCCTCACCCAACTTGTCTACATCAAGACAGAGAGAAAAGAGACAAGGAACAAAGAAAGAATAGCCAACAACAATTTAAGGCTAACCAGGAAACAGAGGTTTCTGAAGTACAAGAGCAAGTATCTAACCAAGTTACATCCAACAGAGTTGTGCAACAAAAGTCAAAAGGTTGTACTTCCTCAGTTATCCCAGTTTATGTATCCACTGTGGATGAACCAGAGAATGAAAAGTTGGTGTATGCTTTGCTCGATACTCAAAGTGACACCACTTTCATCTTGAAAGACACAGCTCAGTCGCTCAACGCCATGTTAGAGCCAGTTAAACTCAAGATTTCCACTATAACGTCCAAAACAAAAGTTGTTTCAAGCAGCAAGTTAAAGGACTTACAAGTAAGAGGCATTTACTCTGAAACGAGAATCAAACTACCAACAAGCTATACCAGAGACTACATTCCTGCTAACAGATCACATATTCCCACAAACAAAACAGCAGAGAACTGGTCACATTTGAAACATTTATCAAAGGAGATGGCTCCCAAGCTTGATTGTGAAGTTGGACTACTGATCGGATATAACTGTCCGCAAGCATTGCTCCCTCTAGCGGTGGTCAGTGGTGATCGAGACCAGCCATTTGCACAGAAATCTTTGCTTGGCTGGAGCATCATTGGCTACAGTGACTCTGAAGGTGATTGTGAAGATGAAATAGGAGTAAGCCATCGTGTTATTGTTAGACAAGTCTTGCCAGCTGTAGGACCAGCTCACAAGCTCAAAACGGAAGTTCACTTTGTAAGCAGAAACAAAGTCAAAGAAATACTTACTCCAGCCGAGATACTTAATGTGCTAGAGATGGACTTTGTTGAAAAAAGTGTTGAAGAAGAGTCAATGTCACAAGAAGATGCTAAAGTGAAAGAGATCAGTATCGAAGATCCAGAACTCAAAGTCACAACAGTATTCGCAGTTAAGGCAAAAGAAGAGAAATCCATTTTAGAACGACTGGAAAAATTCTCAGATTGGACAAGAGTTGTGAAAGCAATAGCAAGATTAAGACGACGTGTAAAGTATGCAAAGAACTCAAAGGAAATGTCCAATGAAAGTACTACGTTGGAAGAAAGGAAAGAAGCCGAGGAGTTCATCATACAGACAGTTCAACAAGAAGCATTTGGAAAGGAAATTAAGATCATAAAGGATAAGGAGGAAGTCAGACCATCTCACTCAAAGCTACTTCAGTTAAGTCCATTCCTTGATCAACACAATATCTTGAGGGTAGGAGGAAGACTTACAAAAGCATCAATCCATCCCAACATCAAACACCCAGCCATTCTGCCAAAGAAACATCATGTGTCGCACCTTCTCATCAAACATTTTCATGAGAAGACGCATCATCAAGGCCGAGGGATGACAGTAAATGAGATACGGTCCAATGGCATATGGATAATTGGCTGCAGTACTGAAGTATCGTCATTTATATACAAATGTGTCAAATGTAGAAAGTACAGGAAAGGCAATCAAGAACAAAGGATGGGCGACCTGCCACCAGAAAGACTGGAAGCTACCCCTCCATTTACATACAGCGGTATGGACTGCTTCGGACCATTCTGTGTAAAAGAAGGGAGGAAAGACTTGAAGAGATATAGACTCTTGTTTACATGTATGTGCTCGAGAGCTATACATATAGAAGTTCTAGATGATCTCAGTGCAGACTGTTTTCTCAATGCACTCCGTTGTTTCATAGCAATACGTGGCAACGTAGGTCAGCTGCATTGTGATCAAGGCACCAATTTTATCGGTGCAAGAAACGAGCTTCTAACGCAAGCAACTCAAGAGAAAGTCAAAGAGCTGGGAATAACTTTCGTTTTCAATCCACCTGCTTCTAGCCACATGGGAGGAGTCTGGGAGAGGCAGATTCGGACAATAAGAAATGTTCTGAAATCCATTCTTGACCAGTCAGCTTCAAGATTAGACACTTCATCATTGAGAACGTTCATGTATGAAGCTATGGCAATAGTAAACAGTCGACCACTAACGGTAGAGTCTATCAACGACCCTGTAGGACTGGAGCCGTTGACACCCAACCATATTTTGACGATGAAGTCAGCAGTGATCTCACCACCACCTGGAGAATTCGCTAAAGAAGATCTCTACCTCCAGAAAAGATGGAAACGAGTACAATATTTGGCGAATGTATTTTGGACAAGGTGGAGAAAGGAATATCTGTTAAACCTGCAACAGAGAAGCAAATGGAATAAAAACAGAAGAAATGCAAAAATAAATGACATTGTGTTATTACAAGAAGACTGTCTTCCAAGAAATCAATGGAAACTCGCCAAAGTTGTGGAAGTCACTCCAGGAGCTGACGGCAGAGTCAGAAAAGTTAAGCTTCTCATCGGTGACTCTACTAGAGACAATAAGGGGAAGCACACAACTAAGACGATTTTAGAGAGACCCATACATAAGACTATACTTTTACTTGAAGCAGAGTAAAGACTCAACATAATGTTTATTGGTTAACCTTCGCTAAGTTCATTGTTGGGTCAAATTCCTTTAGGATCACACATGCTGTTGCGATAGTGTGATGGTGGGAGTGTAACAGTTGGTGAAATGTTAGTATTTGACCACTAGGCGGAGCTCTTGTAATGATAATGTAACTAACGCATTTTATTTTGTATGTTTTATTTTTTGTGTTGAGCATGTTAACATGTTCCTTTTTTGCCTACCGGATTGGTGTAAAGTTAATTTGATACATGGAAAGTAACCAGTTAATTTTGTAAGTATAAGGTAAGGGCAGAGGTCACTTCCTGTTTTGGGAAGTAAGGTCAGAGAAGCTGCGCATGGTGACGGTCTAGCTGTGTAAAAGTCAAGCTAAGAAAGAAGAAATAAGCCCTAAGTTCCAATTACACCGGTTTGTCTACTTGCAGGCCAAAGTGTTCTACGGTGTACCTGTACGTTAAGAGAAGCACAGTAAACATCAGTGAAGAAGAACTCTCGTGTCTCTCGTGTATGTGTACAAGCCGGCATACTACCTTTTGTTAACATCATAGTCAGTTTTACTAATACTTCCACGTGTACTATTGCGAAAAACAAACACTACAGGATATATAATATATGATCTGCAATAATGGATACCATGCACATCAAAGATAAAGTCTTTGACTTCTTTTGTTAAGAACGTTTAAAAGTTCAAGTTGAAGATATCACATTTTTCACCACCAGAGGGCGGTGCTGCACTGGATGAAGCAGTGAGGACAAAATGCCACAACTTTGCACACAAGTATATGTCAGAAGTCCAGATGTGAGCAGCTGCTTTCTGTGGCTCGTTGGTCTAGGGGTATGATTCTCGCTTAGGGTGCGAGAGGTCCCGGGTTCAAATCCCGGACGAGCCCTAAGTTTTAATCAATTCAGTTAAAATGGATTATTTGAGAATAGAAACATGACTTTCTTGCTTTTCAAATCACCCAAAAACTTTTCAAATGGACAAAGACACAAAAGAGTCTGCTGCCTGTGAACTGAACTCCTGTTAAAAGCTGTACTCAAAATGAGATGTTTGAAGACAAACGCTATCAAAGCAAGTATAGTAAGTGACTGCACATGAACTGTCAAGTCAAGAATTACCGTACTATCAAACTGACAGCTTGTCTTGTGACAGTGCATTAATCAGAATGCATCAAGAAATTTCTCTTTACTCGGTAAATAAGTGTTTTGTTTAAATAGCAAGCAAGCAATTTATTTATATAGCACTTTCAGATCAGCCCCAAGCTGAACACAAAGTGCTGTACACTTGACATGCCAAACATGATACATTAAACAAGTTAAAAAAATAAAAAATATAAAATAGAGAAATATTTTTAAAAAATAAGATGACAATTAAAATAACATTTAAAGTAATAAAATTGGCACAAATAGCAAAAACAATAATAAAATTGAATAAAATGATAATTAGAATTACATTTAAAACAATAAAAATCATGGCATTAGATTAAAAAAAATAAAATCAGGGTCAGACTGTGTCATAAGCCAAGGAGTAAAAATGGGTTTTAAGACGTGTTTTAAAAGTGGACAGTGAGGGGGCCTCTCTAATGTGCTGGGGCAGAGAAGGCCCCGCCCCCTCCGAGCTTCCTCTTGGACCTGGGTACCTCCAGGAGCAGCTTGTCAGCTGACCTGAGAGACCTGGGGGTGAGTAAGGACGAAGAAGCTCAGAGAGGTAAATTGGGGCAAGACCGTTTAAACATTTAAAAACAAACATGAGAATTGGATATTAAAATCTCCCACAATAAGAACATGATCGTAGTTGGGTATAATCCCAGCTAGAAACTCTGAAAAGTCATTTACAGGGAGTCCGACACAGCGGCCTCAGATTGTGGAGGTTCGCCCAGCGCACGTTGAGCCGAGGAGGACAGGGGTCACGGAGGAGCGGCGCGCCATCCTGGCAGACCACGGGGATGAGGGAGGAATCCACAGGGGTGTATTCCTGTCCCTTAAAAACTTTTTAATGTTTTTTGTATAATTACGTTTGTGCAACTGAAGAAATAAATGTTGTTTTTACACATCTCTAGTGAAAAAGGTACATAGATACCATAAAAATGCTACAGCATATAGTGGGGGCGTCTGTTAACGAGATGAAGACTTATAACGTTTTCCACCAGCAGAGGGTGGTGTTGTACTGGATGAAGCAGTGAGGACCAAATGCCACATCACAACTTTGCAGGATTCACACACAAGTATATGTTAGAAGTCCAGATGTGAGCTGTTGTGTCCTGTGGCTCGTTGGTCTAGGGGTATGATTCTCGCTTAGGGTGCGAGAGGTCCCGGGTTCAAATCCCGGACGAGCCCTTAATTTTTTTTATCCCCTTGTGTCAAAGTTAATTTTGTGATAATTGAAAAATGTATTTCTTGTAACTTTTCATGCAGCACACACGGAGACACACAAAAGGCTGCTGCCCGTGAACTTTGCAGCTGTAAAAAAACTTGCAGTCTTATTTTTATTCATTTTTATTTATCACATTTTCAATATCATATTTGCTTAGAATAGCATAGCATCTTTATTTATAATGCACTTTACATCCAACAATGTTGGCCAACGTACTACAAATATAAACAAAGAGAAAGCAGTTTACATTACATATAGAATATCTTAAAATTGAAAAATAATATGATTAATAAGAAACATATTAAGAGACATCAACAAGTCCTGCTGTGCTGAAAGCCAAAGTAAATAAATATGTTTTAAGACGTGATTTAAAAACAGATAAGGAAGGTCCTGTCTAACATGTAAAGGCAACTCATTCCACAGTTTTGGTGCTGCCACAGTGTTGCACAGCAAACGCCCGATCCCCTCTGAGCTCACGATTAGTCCTGGGCACGCTTAGGAGGAGCTGGTCTGCCGACCTGAGGGACCGGGAAGGTATGTATGGATGAAGAAGCTGAGAGAGGTACAGAGGGGCAGCATTGGACAAACATTTAAAAACAAATAAAAGCGGCTTAATATGATCCTAAAATGCACGGGCAGCCAATGAAGTGAATATAAAACTGGGTGATATGCTCGCATCTACGAGTGCCAGTTAAAAGACGTGCAGCAGCATTCTGAGCTAGCTGCAGTCGAAAAGCAGGAGATTGACTCACCCCAAAATAAAGAGAATTACAGTAATCCAGCCGAACGGTTACAAAGGCATGGATTACTGTTTCAAATTGCTGTCATGCAAGAAAGTGCTTAATTTTGGTCAGCTGCCTCAGATGAAAGAAACTAGACCTTACAACCAATGGTCCCTCTAAGCTGCGCGTGTGCGCAATTGCGCACTTCTGGCACGGTCTCTGCGCACAGAAAAAAAATCTAACCTGAATTGAAATTAACATTAAAACTTTAACAATTCTGTTCTGCAGTGTTAGTCAGTGACTGGCTGCTCCCGTATGGGATTAGAACGATGCCACCTTATCCCACAGTCCAGCCAATGATGCGATTCACATTCATATATACGCAGCTAATCCACGTGGTTGACAGGCTATGTGCCGGTGTTTTAGCAAAGCGGCTGATGTGGAGTGAAGCCACGTTAATGACAGCGTGTACAACCATTGGAGATGTGAGCAGGACAGACAGAACAACTGACGGGAAAAGTGTGGACTTTATACCAGTTTTTAAATTGTGTTTATCGGCCACGTAAAACCAGAGTTATGATAAAAATATCTGCAATGTTTGTTTCTTCCTGAATACTGTCGTTGTTTATATTTACTGCGGGAAGAAACGGTAAAAACGGCGTTTTATAAGGAAAACGCTCGAAAGCCTGTGAGCAAAGAACACCAAAAAAACCTCCCAGCCTTTCCTATTGGTTGTTAAATGTACCATGTCAACCAATCAAAAAATGATATGGCAACATGACATTTAGTTGTTTAGGGAGGGGGAAGTTTTAGGAGTGACGGCGTGTTTTGAGAGATTTGCGACGTTTAGTGCAAATCTTGTGTAGTTAGTGTGTAGTTAGTGTGTAGTTAGTGTGTAGTGAGTGTGTAGTTAGTGTGTAGTGTAGTCAATAGTTTTGTTGTGTGTGTCAGAACAATGAGGCGACTGCTGAGTGTTACAGGTGTTACAGCAGTGATACATCTGCTGCTGTCAGGCCTGCAGGTATCAGGCTGTTGTTCTCCTTCATCTCATAGTGGACAGAAATTATTTTTTGTTGTGGCACAAATAATTTGTGTGGCATCAGATTTGATGCAGAACAGCTGATTGTTCTGTAAATAGTTTGAAATGTTTGTTTAAAAAAACGCCTTGGCTGCATTCTTAGGTAAACAGCTGCAAAAAACTTGGTTGTTTGCATAGCAAACAACAACGTTACTTTTTTGAAGAAGTAACTATATAATTAATTGCCCAACATTGGTCATTATTTACTGTATTTTGCAGACAGAGAGTTACAGACTCTCTCCCAGACTCATAATACAAGTCAGAGCTTTACAGGGAGTGCAGAATTATTAGGCAAGTTGTATTTTTGAGGAATAATGTTATTATTGAACAACAACCATGTTCTCAATGAACCCAAAAAACTCATTAATATCAAAGCTGAATGTTTTTGGAAGTAGTTTTTAGTTTGTTTTTAGTTTTAGCTATTTTAGGGGGATATCTGTGTGTGCAGGTGACTATTACTGTGCATAATTATTAGGCAACTTAACAAAAAACAAATATATACCCATTTCAATTATTTATTTTTACCAGTGAAACCAATATAACATCTCCACATTCACAAATATACATTTCTGACATTCAAAAACAAAACAAAAACAAATCAGCGACCAATATAGCCACCTTTCTTTGCAAGGACACTCAAAAGCCTGCCATCCATGGATTCTGTCAGTGTTTTGATCTGTTCACCATCAACATTGCGTGCAGCAGCAACCACAGCCTCCCAGACACTGTTCAGAGAGGTGTACTGTTTTCCCTCCTTGTAAATCTCACATTTGATGATGGGCCACAGGTTCTCAATGGGGTTCAGATCAGGTGAACAAGGAGGCCATGTCATTAGTTTTTCTTCTTTTATACCCTTTCTTGCCAGCCACGCTGTGGAGTACTTGGACGCGTGTGATGGAGCATTGTCCTGCATGAAAATCATGTTTTTCTTGAAGGATGCAGACTTCTTCCTGTACCACTGCTTGAAGAAGGTGTCTTCCAGAAACTGGCAGTAGGACTGGGAGTTGAGCTTGACTCCCTCCTCAACCCGAAAAGGCCCCACAAGCTCATCTTTGATGATACCAGCCCAAACCAGTACTCCACCTCCACCTTGCTGGCGTCTGAGTCGGACTGGAGCTCTCTGCCCTTTACCAATCCAGCCACGGGCCCATCCATCTGGCCCATCAAGACTCACTCTCATTTCATCAGTCCATAAAACCTTAGAAAAACCAGTCTTGAGATATTTCTTGGCCCAGTCTTGACGTTTCAGCTTGTGTGTCTTGTTCAGTGGTGGTCGTCTTTCAGCCTTTCTTACCTTGGCCATGTCTCTGAGTATTGCACACCTTGTGCTTTTGGGCACTCCAGTGATGTTGCAGCTCTGAAATATGGCCAAACTGGTGGCAAGTGGCATCTTGGCAGCTGCACGCTTGACTTTTCTCAGCTCATGGGCAGTTATTTTGCGCCTTGGTTTTTCCACACGCTTCTTGCGACCCTGTTGACTATTTTGAATGAAACGCTTGATTGTTCGATGATCACGCTTCAGAAGCTTTGCAATTTTGAGACTGCTGCATCCCTCTGCAGGATATCTCACTATTTTTGACTTTTCTGAGCCTGTCAAGTCCTTCTTTTGACCCATTTTGCCAAAGGAAAGGACGTTGCCTAATAATTATGCACACCTGATATAGGGTGTTGATGTCATTAGACCACACCCCTTCTCATTACAGAGATGCACATCACCTAATATGCTTAATTGGTAGTAGGCTTTCGAGCCTATACAGCTTGGAGTAAGACAACATGCATGAAGAGGATGATGTGGACAAAATACTCATTTGCCTAATAATTCTGCACTCCCTGTATAACAAATAAGAAAAGAAAGTTTTGTTTTCAAAATTGGTGTAAGAGCCAAAGTCAATGTTTATGTTTTGTTTATTTGTTATGGTGGCACAGGTGTATAGCTTTACCTGCATCTCAGGAGATAGCATGTGGGTGTGGTCACAGTCTATTTACCTGATCTCGGTGTTCGCAGCAGGTGTGTTGGGTGAGTAGTTTGTGGGCAAACTTTTCTGTTGACCGTCATTTTTTGGCACACCTTGTAATCCATACGCTATTTGTAAATTGATTGAAAGCGCAAACGCTTGTTTTTGTTTTGTTCCTAAAATAAATGTGCAAAGTACAAGTACGACTCATTATGGATTATTGGAGGCGCGTCACAGGGACACAACCAACTCAGCCGGCCACGGCTTTATTTATGTATGAAAGTTGCAACAATTGGAGTTCAAGTTATTTTTACTTCCAATAGTGTTAACATACTACAGGTCATGAACAAGATTTTATTTTTAATTTTCATTGTAAGTGGGCTGAAGCAGTTAATTAAAAGTAGTCTAACATAAATGTAAATGCTGTAATTTGATTATTTTAATAAACATGTAACTTGGATGGATTGGATGCTGGCGTGACCACAGTGCACACGTCTGCTGTTGCTCACAGGGGTCCAAGGGACGCTCAGGGAGTTTGTGTGTTCGCTCAGACACATGAAACATTAGAGGGAACATTGGTTACAACCGACCCGATCTGGCTTTTCTGGAACATAAATCTGGCAGTCATCTGCATACCAGTGAAAATATATTCTGTGTCTCCTAAAAACTGAGCCCAAGGGAAGTAAATAAAGCGAAAGCAGGATAGGGCCCAGAATGGAACCCTGTGGTACTCCATGAGACAGCGGAGCACGGGAGGACTCGCACTTTCCTAGGCGAACTGACAAGGATCGATCTGTTAAGTAAGACCTGAACCATTTCAGAGCCACACCTGTTATACCGACACTGCTCCAAACACGAGATTAAAATTTCATGGTCTACAGTGTCAAATGCAGCAGTTAAATCGAGTAAAATACGAATGACACTTTCACCAGAATCACATGATAAAAATATATCATTAAAAGTTCTTAAAAGTGCTGATTCAGTGCTATGCATTGCTTTAAAACCGGACTGGAAAATCTCCTGAACATTTTGTGCATTCAAGTACAGGATCAATTGGTTACTTGCTACTTTTTCCAAGACTTTAGATAAAAAGGGCAGCTTAGATATTGGTCTAAAGTTTTCAAAACCGGATTTGTATCTAGCCCAGGTTTCTTAAGAAGTGGTTGCACAATTGTATCTTTGAAATTCTTTGGAACCACACCTGAGGTAAGGCTGCTATTTAAAATGGTTAAAACAGTTGAACCTGTGGTAGAAAACCACTTCTTTCAGAAAACGGGGAGGGGTGGCATCGTAGGGCGAGCCTACAGGCTTTAGATGATCCACCACCTCCTGTAGCTGAGCAAGAGTAACCGACTCAAACTGTTGAAAGACAGCCGAGCAATTTGGAGGATCAGAGGCGTCAGATGTGGGCAAAATAATCTGCGCCCTAGCCGAAGCTACCTTGTTTATAAAGAAGTGCAGAAACTTTTCACACATTTCATGTGAAGGCTCAAAACTGAGAGCAGAAAAGGGGTTAAAATGGTCTCAATTGACTTAAACAATATATGTGGTTTCCGATAATTTATCAAAATAATGTTAGCGAAGTATTTCCGCTTTGCTTCTTTTACTGTGAACTTATATAAGGCCCAGCGCTCTCATTTTGCAAAGAGACCTGTAAGTTATCTTTTTTCCATCTCCGCTCAGCCCTACGACATTCACGCCTCGCAGCGCGGGCTTCATCGTTCAACCGGGGTTCAAGCTTTGTCTTAACATGCCTGATTTTTAGAAGGGCAACAATATGCAAGGCAGTTTGACAAGTGGTATGAAACCCAGAACTGAGTTCCTCTACGTTTGAGTGTCTCAGGAATGGAGAATTGATTATAGTAGGTGGAGAACCGTGGTGCTGTGACAGAATTTAACAACAGGGACAGAAAACAGGGTCAGAGACTTTCAGATTAAAAACAGGCAATGTGTGCGCTAAAACCAGATCGAGAGTGTGGCCACACCTTTGTGTGGGTGCAGACACACATCGAACTAAATTAAAAGAATCAGTAAGATTGAAAAAGTCTTTAACCATGGGCTTTTCTGGACAGCTCACATGAATATTAAAATCCCTGACAATAAGAAAGGAGTCACATTTTATCGTGACTTCAGTCAGAAATGCAGCAAATTCCTTTATAAAGTCCGTACTGTATTTTGGGGCCCTGTATAGTATTGTGCACAGTACAGGGGGAGAACAGGCTGTTTCAAATAGCAACTGTTCAAACTGTTCAAAGGTTTGTGCATTTGGTACCAGTGGAGTCCCAAAGCCTTTGAAATTGTTTCTTACGGTGCATTCACACCGAACACGATAGATGCGACCAAAACGCGCCAGACGCCCCTAGCTGGTCGCGTGCACATTCATACCTCGACGCGCATCCAACGCGAATTGATCACGCGTGAAGCGGAAATGTGGGAGGAAGTAGTGCCAGACGGTATGTTTGCAAGATGGCAGCTGTCAATCTAGCGTTTGAAGAGAGAGTCTCCCTTCTCTATTTACTGTGGAGAGCAGATCAGCGGCGTAAAGGACGTCCTTGCCATACCTGGGTCCATCAGGTATGGCAAGCCATTAGTGCCAAATATCACATGGCGCCTTGAATGCACCATCCAAGTGGCGGAAAAAACTGTGTTTTCGTCTATCTTTGAACGCCGCTTTTTACGTCACTCGGCAGAAAACACCGTTCAAAGATGCATAAAAACGGCGTTTTATTGAAATTATGCAGGGCACTCCCCATGGTTCCCTCATCCAATTACTTTCAACTCATTTCACCCAATCAAAGAAGAGGAAGTGCAGACCACACTAATGCATCACCGATTCACCTTGCTGCTAAGTGATTGCCTATTCAATACCAGTGCTTGTCGCAGTATTCACTTGTATTATAATCCCACTATGCATTTTGATGTGTTTAAAGCATGATCAAGCAAACAAACGACAGAATGCTTTTTCTGAAACCTTAACTGTGTTACCTGTTATGGCAGCTCTGCTCATTTCTGAGCTTCTTTCTTATTTTCCTCTTTACTTCTCTTAACCTTTAACTTATGTCTTAGCAATCAGATTCTGCCATCATGCATTACCGCTTTGTGCTAGTTATGTTGACTCTTCTCTTCTTTTGTCTCCTCTTTTTTCACCCGTATTTGGACACTCGGCGCATGGCTCCTTTGTTTACGTTAGGGATCAGCTGTTAGTGCTGCGCCCTGCAGCTGCGCTACCGGCAGACAGACCCGACAACCCCGGTGAGGGAAGAGACGGGGGTGATGTCTCCCGAGAAGGACACCTTACACACCATCTCTCCTTCCTGTAATCACTGTAAATGTGAGATCGCTCCCTGATATGATTGAGGAGCTAATGACGCTAACCCGGTCACAGTGGCAGTATCCCGGCACTGCCCGGTACTCCCTCTGTGAGTAGGCTGCCCGGCTTCCAGCTGCTGCGGGCAGACAAGACGAGAGACAGCGGTGAGAGGAAAGGAGGGGGACTGGCAGTGTTTGTTAAAGACAGTTGTGGTATCCCTGGGCACATCGCTGTGAAAAGAACAACTCTGCAGCAGAGACATTGAGCTATTAGCCGTTAGCATCCGTGGAGGCAGCCTGTGACTCTCTGTGGTCTGCAGACTGCAAACACAATCTCCGAGAGCTCTTCTTCTAATATCAGGGGACTTTAATCATGTCTCGCTGGACTCCACACTGCCCACCTTCACCCAGTATGTGACCTGCCCCACCGTAGGCAATAAAACATTGTACTTAATGTATGCCAATGAAAAAGTGGCATACAGTTCATCACCTCTCCCTGCCCAGGGAAGATCTGATCGTAACCGAGTGCGCCTTGTCCCTGTGTGGAGCCCTTAGTGTGCAAGGAGCCACTAATCACCATCGCAGTGCAGAGATGGTCCGCGGACCCGTCTTATCACAGGTTAATTTTTCAAAACAGGCCTGGGTCGTGTAGCAGCCAACAACTCCTCCAGAGAGGCTGTCCTGGTGAGGGAGAGGTTCAGGGCCCACTTCTCGGTGGAGGGGGCAGCGTCTTGGCAGCCAAAAGAAGCCCGTTTGAAGTCCCAGCGACTTCCCCACAACGGCTCTGAGCCACCCACAAACCTCTGAAGAGCGTTCCTGCCTGTTTTTAAATATTCTTAATAAATGGAGCTTGACTCCAAAATAAACTAACCTCTCTTTATTCTCTTAAATAATTGGTCTTCACTATGTTCCTATATAACAGTATATTTTTTCATTAGTATAACATGAGATAAATTCTACATGTGTCAAGCTGTGTGCCAATATTTGCTGTGTAGTTGAACTGAGACATTAGTCATTAAAAAGTTTTATTTGAAATAATATTAAAATTCTCAAACAGAAACACATTAAACATAAATATATCAAATATAAGTATTTACAGAGAGACAGGAATAAAAAGGACCCAGCTTAAAGTGTTAGAGCCTCAGGGAGAAGGAGGAGAAAACTACGAACATTGTTTCTGCCCTGCAGAGCTGCTGCCTCATCAGAAAACTACTGATTGCTCGGGTCCAATGTTTCCAAATTTAACACAGCTGTGCTGTTTTCAAAAACTAATTTATAAATTTGAAATTTCACTAATACTCGTATCTGAGGCGGCATGCTCTCCAGAGCAGGAACAAGGCTGAGGAGGAAATGCTCCGTTGGAGACTGGTGTGGCCTGTTCAGGGACACCAGGATGGCCAGGTGAAAAGTTATCAGTGCTGCGGTACATCTGATGCTACAATTACATAGCTGTGGGTGCAGCAGCAGGAGCGGAGGGACTGGGGAGCCAGGATAAGCAACAGGGGATGCTCTGCTGCAGAATCAGTTGGCTCTGTCAAGACAATATTAAATGTTAACAGGTTGGAAACAATAGTCATAGAGAAAGTATATACAGTGGTCCCTCATTTATTGCAGCAGGGGTTCTCAGAATAACTAGCCCCTCCCCACGCACTTTATACACTTTTTTCACACACAAACATGAACATTACTCACAGTTCTCACAAGTTGATTCTCTTTTCACTTTACATTATCTTGTTAGCGGAAAAGTATTTGTTCATCAGTGGGAAAATAGCGGGACAGTAGGCGGGCTTGCTAGCTTTTGCGCGGCTTCCCTGGGTCAGTCAAAAATTCAAAAGAGAAATGGATGAACTTGCCAGGTTGCCCGATCTCTTCACATATCTTCCTCCAAGCTCGGTCCTTTTTATTCCTGTCTCGGTACAGAAAGCAGCTGGTGTCGTACAGCTCCGGGTTGATTAGCCTTTCCTCCATATTGAATGAAGAATGAAGGGCTTTGGCTGGACCTGCCCCTTTGACATAGGTCAGAGCAACATCACCAGGCTCCTGATTGGTTGTCGCGGCGCGACTTCACGCTGGAGTTCAGATTTTTCCAACTCGAGCGGTTGACGCGATATGCGCGAATGCACAAAATGCACCACAAAAACTGAAGTGTGTATTTTTATTCGCGCGTTAAACGCGTCAGTCGCGCTACTAGGACACGCGACTGATGCGTTTTCGTGGGAACCCCAGTCGCGCTTCATTACGCTTCTCCATTGACTTTACATGTAAACCTGACACTCTGGTTGCGTCTATCGCGTTCGGTGTGAACGCACCGTTAGCTCTTTGGAGACTGACAGACGTCACTGACCTTGTTTCTTTGCTGTTTCACTCAAATCATATTTTTTTAAAAGCATTTTGTAGTTCATTCGGTTTTCTTTGGCTATTATTAGAATTTTATTGACATTTAAGTGTGACAAATCTACCAAAACCTAAGTTTTGTTTCCATTTATTTATTGATTGATTTATTAAGAATGTTTATAATTCTGTGGTATAGAAACATTGGAGAAGTTGAAGCTATAATGTTGTCCACCAACAGGGGGTGGTAGGGGACTGGATGAAGTGCTGAGGCCAGAGTATCATATATCACAAATTTAGAAGTCCAACAGTGGGTCTCTATGAAGCCAAAGTTCAGAGGTCAAAACTTTTCTGTTGTGATTCATTGGACTATTGATATGATTACTGATATAGTAGACCATTTGTGTCGGTGCAACAGTTTAACTAGAATACATTTGCAGTGAGCATCTTTTGCAAATATATTAAAATGCTATTAAGTTTAAATTTGTGGTGTTAGGTCAGCTGGTGTTTCTAAATTGTTACCTGTTACTCTGACCAGGGCTGGACTGGGACAAAAAATGGGCCCGGGCATTTTGACTAGAGACCGGCCCACCAGGTATTATAGGAAAAGCCATAAAGCCTTTGAATGAAAACGGATGCTGTTGTGACAGTGATGTACACTGTCTTGTTGGTATATGTATGATTTCTATACATTGTATGTCAGATAAAAACTTTGGTTGCAAGACTCAGATGATTATTTAATAAAAGTGAAACATTTTAAATGAGAATAAGAAAGAAAAGTATGTCTTTGTGCCCCCCTTTTCCTGTTAATGCCCTACCTGGCCCCCCTGGCAAAAACTTTGCTAGATCCGCCCCTGCACAGTTACCAGCTGTCAGCTACATAGAAAAGGATCCTGGTGTTATTTGTCTCTTAGAAACAGTTCATAACTTCAACTCATTCAGAAAGAGCCGGTTCTCTAAAAAGAGACGGAAATCCCATCACTAGTGCCTATGGCCAGTCCAGCTATCCGGTCGTTAAGTGATGACGTGACGAATCCTACTTCCGGGCCTAAAGTAGTTTAATATGGCTTTTGTGTTGTTAACATGTTTAATGTTTTGTATTTTCTTCTATTTGATCTCAAAAAGCTCCTAAAACAGTCAGTGATCACTGTTTACCTCCCTCGGCTTTTATTACCGCTAATCATTTATTTACGCTCAGTTTTTAAAACCTTAGGATGTAACTGCAGCCCAGCCCATGCAGCAGTATATGAATGACTAACCTCGTATTGTGGATGGATTATCTCAGTTGTTCTCCTGGCTGAAGTTTGGTCCTTTTACAGCATCCTGCCATGCGATTACATTTGTTCCTGACCACCGAGAACACTCACGTTAACTTTTATCGAGTGGAAAAAAAGTTAGCTTGTTTATATTATGCTAACATAGCTGTGTCGCTAGCGGTCACGTAGCACATCATTATATACCAGCTAGCCCAACTTCAGTAACCCTACAAACGTCACTGCTGTTTAGTTTTCTGTCTTCATTTATGTTGGAAGTGATAATAGAGCTGTACGTTTTTTTTTTTTTTTTTATTTAATTGACATTTTGGAATCACTATACAACACCATCAATTTCAGCAATTTTTCAGTACATATATTTTTTTTCTTTTTTTTTTCTATATTTAAACAACTAAAATATCCATACAATAAGAATGAAAGAAGAAGAAGAGGAAAAAAAAGAAAAGAAAAAGAAGCAAAACAGGAAACAATAAATAAATAAAAAATACATAAGGAAAAAGGAAAGAAAAATAAATAAATAAATGTAGGGAGTGTGTTTTTGTTTCCATTAATGTAACTAATATTTCCTCTAGTCTTCTAGTAGTTAACAAAGTCAAAATCTAAAGCAAAAGCAAAAGCTGGCCTGCGTTTTTTAATGTAGTCCATTCATTTCTTCCATCGTGATACAAACAGGTCCCTCTTGTAGTTCACATCTGCTGTCATTTTCTCCATTCTGTAAATGTCCATTGTGATGTTCATCCACATGTTCATAGTTGGGCTCTCTGAAGAAAGCCATTTTTTGTGATGGCTTTTTTGCCTGCTGCCAGTAAAATATTAAACAAGTATTTATTGTTCTTTGTCCATCCTTCTGGCATAAGTCCAAAAATAGAGTTTTACTTTCCAAAGGTAAATATCTTCCAAATGTCTCTTGTATTGCTACATGTATTCCCTTCCAATAAGTTTTAATAACATGACAGTCCCAGAAAATATGATAGTGATTTGCATTTGTATTTCCACAATTTCTCCAGCAAGCGGGCGGGTTACCTTCATAGTGAGATTTTTGGTGAGGTGTAATAAAATATCTTATCAGGCTTTTCCACCCAAATTCCCTCTAGCTCTGTGAGCTGCTACATTTCCATTGATATGCCCATATTGTTGTCCATTCTTCCTCCTTTATTCCTCCCTCCATTTCCCATTTTGCTTTGCTATATAAGGTTGAGTGTAATTTCATATTTGTTAATCCTTTATAGAGGTCACCTATAATACCTCTATTTTTATTTGAACTGCCCTTTTAAATACGTCTAGCAGCTGTTTACTTAATCCAGCCTTAGCTTTTAGCTTTTTATTGACAAAATGCCTCATCTGTAGATATCTATAAAAATCCCGTGTTTCTAATGAATATTTATCTTTCATTTTATCAAAACTAATTAGTCTAATTAGAGCTGTACGTTTGAATTTGTTTCCAAAACCCCGCAGTCAGGACATGCTATATTGTATTTAGATAGAAGCTAGCGAGCTAACTCCCTGCTAACTTGTAACTCCGTTAAATGTCATAAATTCCGTTTTCATGGATGCCTGGATGTTAAACTCAATTGTTACACCTGGTAGAGCAGAACGCTGATCATTTTATTAAAGATGAAAGACCTGCCCCTCCCTTCCTTCCCTCCCCATCTCCAGCTGCCTCCCTCTTCCCGCTCCACCACAACCACCCACACATGTAGGGCCTTGGAGTAGGGGTATGTCACCAGGGTGCAGAGGAGGCTACCCCCCCCGTCCCCTTCTGGCTGCCTCTGCCTCAATTTTATCCCACAACTTAGACATTCACATTACTCACACTCTCATTACGCATACATATAGGATCTTGGGGGTGGGCACGATACACGGAGTCAGAATTACCATCAGGGTGTACACCCCACCCCTGGCGTCGTTGCCCACCTCTCAATTTTGAATACACGTAGACATTGAGGGCTAGCAGGAGGGACTATGTGCTTACCTGCTGCTCTCTGGCAGGTAGCTCCATGCCCTCCTGGGTTTTAATTGCACCTTAGAACACACATGCATCAACACTACAATGAGCGGGTGGAGGGAGGTTTGGAGTCTTCTCTCACCCCCGTTCTCTGCGGCCTGCTGGAGCGGGGGGGCTAGGAGGAGGAGTTGGCCGTCCGACTGCGGTCTGGAGTGTGGGGCCTCCCTGCTGCTGCGGAGTCGGGGCGGTCTGCCTCTCCCCACCGCAGGGAAAAGGGTAACACCACCTGGGTCTGGGTGCAGTTCCCCCCTCCAGGGGCAAGGGTACCTAGACCCGGTTCGTAGAGTACGCTTGGGGAGTGTGACCGTGTGTACAGCGTCTCTTTATGTCTGTCTCCACGTTGGTTGAGTGTGGAGTAAGTGCATATGAGAGCATGAGGGTGGGAATGGATGTTTGTGTCTGTGTGTGCCTGTATGTCTGTGTCTATATGTCAGGTTGGGTATCAGACGCCACCTCTCTGGGGACATCTCAGGCCCTCCAAGGTTTGGAGGCCTATCTCCCCCCACCACCACTTCCCCTGCCAGTGGCGGACTCCCTCAGGTGTCGGTGCGTTGGTGGTTCTTTGTGTCTGGGGGTGGGCGTCTGGGTACACACCGGCTCACTCCTTGGCGGCCGCTTATCGGGGCCTGGAGCCTGGGGCTCGCTCGGGCCACTTCGGAGGTGGGGTGCCCCCGGCCTCTCGGCCTGGGGCTCGGTCACTCAGGCACAGCTGGCTGCCGGCGGAGCTCACGGGCGCGTCACTGCAACCCCCCCTGGCTTCTGCTCCGCGGCTGCTGAGTGAGCCCTCATCTGGGACTCTCCTCAGCTCTTTCTGGGACAGTGGCGCGGCTGCCCCTCTGTTGGTCTTCCTTGGTCTCTTGTGTTCTGGGGGCCTCTGGATGTCTGGAGTTTTGATCTCCTCCATACCTGCTTCATGCCCTGGAGGACGGGGCTGTGGCTCCCCACACTCCCTAGCAGATCGTTACATGGAGAAACCTTTGGAATGCAAGCATGCTGATCCACACAGGTATGCACACAGGTGTACACACGGGTATTCACAGACGCGGACTACAGCTTTCTTGGCTGCTGCCTCAAAGCACATTGTGCGCTGTCTATCTTGCGTGCTGCACAATATCGTTTATTATTTAGTATCTACTGATATCTACTGCTAGCTAGTTTATTGTGATGGTGCCGTTTTTTTATTTATTATGTTGCTCTTTGTTGTTTGCTTTCTCTTCTGTTTTTTTTCTCCATACAGGTGACCCAGGAGTTTTGTTCTTTTTTTTTTTTCTTTCTTCCCCCCCTTCTCACCGTCTCTTCTCCCATTTGGTTTTCTTTCTCTCCCTCTCTTTCTTTCATTCTTTCTCCCTGTCCTATCCTCCAGTCATGTCTGTCCCGTTTGTAGCAACTGAAAATAAAATAAATTCATAATTATAATAAAGGTCAATCAAATGGACCAATATGGCAAGGCCATGACGATCCACTTGGTAAAATAAATCCGCTTGGCATCTTTCTTGGCCTTAAGACAACAATTCTGATGGCTAAAGATCCAAACGGGACACAAAAAAAAAAAAAAAAAAAGATGAAAGACTTTAGACAGTTTTTCAACTCTCAGTAATGCCACAGTGATCGTTTGATATATGGACCTGCAGCGGAGTTTAGGCCCAGACACGGCTAGTGACGTCAGACTTAACGACCGGATGACTCTGACACTGTTTCACGTGCCCCCCCCCCCGGACTGGATGGTTGGACGGGATTGGAACAAGTTGAAGCTATACTGTTGTCCACCACCAGAGGGTAATGTTTGACCGGATTAAAATGACGAGGCCAAAGTGCCACATCACAAGTTTTGAAGAATTCAACAGCACGTCTTTATAGTTAAAAATTCCAGGTGCAGGTGTGGTTCTCAACTGGCTCGTTGGTCTAGGGGTATGATTCTCGCTTTGGGTGCGAGAGGTCCCGGGTTCAAATCCCGGACGAGCCCTTGCTTTTTTTCTTTCTTTTTCTTTTTTACAAAGACAGACTGTTGATAATCACTTTATGAAAACACACAACAACAGAAATCATTACTTTTCTCATGCAGTTGGACTTGACTTTTGTGACTGTGAAGAGAGTTATTTAACATATTTAATTACTCTCTAACCACACAGAACTTATCAGTACTTCTAAATTAGAAATTTAGAAAATAGAAATTTAGAAGTAAGTGGTTAAAAAATATGTATATTGCTTACAAATTTTGAGTGGAAAATTTGATGAGGAGTTAAGTTATTAAGTTTTTCTTCAATTTTTAAAGTTCAAAAACCAAGTGGCAAAGTTATTATTGATGTTTTTTTATGGTTGTGTTTTGTTTTACGTGTGTTAGTGTAATTCATTTAGGCAAGGCAAGGCAAGGCAAGTTTATTTGTATAGCACAATTCAACAACAAGGTGATTCAAAGTGCTTTACAGAGACATTAGAAACAAGAACAAATAAAAAGCATGATTTAAAATTGATTAAAACAAGCAAATAAACTAACTAACTAATTAACAAACAAACAAACAAACAAACAACAGTATATAAAATCAAAACAGATAAAATCAGAACAGTAGATAAAATCAGTAGTTAAATGTAAGTTTTGAAATTTAAGCTTAAAGTGTGGATTTGGTGCTTTATTCAAATGCAGCTGAGAACAGGTGAGTCTTCAACCTGGATTTAAATAAACTGAGTGTTTCAGCTGATCTGAGGCTTTCTGGGAGTTTGTTCCAGATATAAGGAGCATAAAAGCTGAATGCAGCTTCTCCGTGTCTGGTTCTGACTCTGGGGACTGATAAAAGACCGGATCCAGATGACCTGAGGGATCTGGAAGGTTCATACTGGGTCAGGAGGTCACTGATGTATTTTGGTCCTAAACCATTCAGAGCTTTATAGGCCAGCATCAGAACTTTAAAGTCTATCCTCTGACGGACAGGCAGCTAGTGTAAGGACCTCAGAGCTGGACTGATGTGGTCCACTTTTTGGTCTTAGTGAGGACTCGAGCAGCAGAGTTCTGAATGAGCTGTAGTTGTCTGACTGATTTTTTAGGTAGACCTGTAAAGATGCTGTTACAGTAATCAAGCCTACTAAAGATGAATGCATGGACTAGTTTTTCCAGGTCCTGTTGAGACATCAGATCTTTTATCCTTGATATATTCTTGAGGTGATAGTAAGCTGACTTTGTTATTGTCTTAATGTGTTTTTCTAAGTTTAGGTCTGCATCCATCACTACACCCAAATTTCTCGCCTGGTTTGTGGTTTTTAGATGTATAGATTGAAGTTCTCTGGTGACCTGTAATCGTTTTTCTTTGGCGCCAAAGACTATTACCTCAGTTTTGTTTTTGTTTAGCTGGAGAAAATTGTGGCACAACCAGTCATTGATTTCCTCAATGCATTTACCAAGAGCCTGTACAGGGCCTCGGTCTCCTGGTGACATTGTGATATATATTTGTGTGTCATCTGCATAGCTGTGATAGTTTATTTTGTTGTTGTTTATAATCTGTGCCAGTGGGAGCATGTAGATGTTAAACAGAAGGGGTCCCAAGATGGAACCTTGGGGAACTCCACATGTGATACTTGTCTGCTCAGATGTGAAGTTACCTATTGATACAAAGTATTTCCTGTTTTCTAAGTATGTTTTGAACCAGTTTAGTACAGTTCCTGAAAGACCTGTCCAGTTCTCCAGTCGTTTGAGTAATATGTTGTGGTCAACTGTATCAAATGCTGCACTGAGATCCAGTAAAACTAGGACTGACATTTTTCCACTGTCTGTATTCAGACATATGTCATTAAACACTTTGGTCAGAGCGGTTTCAGTGCTGTGGTTCTGTCTAAAACCTGACTGGAAGGCATCGTAGCAATTATTCTGTTTTAAGAAGTAATTGAGCTGTTGAGAAACTGCTTTTTCAATGATCTTACTTAAAAACGGGAGATTTGAGATCGGCCTGTAGTTGTTCATTTGTGTCTTGTCAAGATTGTCCTTTTTCAGTATAGGTTTGATTACAGCAGTTTTTAGTGGTTCTGGAAACACACCTGATATTAAAGAGAAGTTGACGATCTGTAACAGGTCTGACTCTAAAGTCTTTGAGACCTTTTTGAAAAAACTTGTTGGCAGGACATCTAAACAGCAGGAGGAGGAGTTCAGTTGACCTAAGATGTCCTCCAGGTCTTTGCTGTTAATCGGGTGAAACTGTTTCATGGTGTTTAAACAGTTTTTTGGTGGACACAGTACATATCCTGGATCTGCTGTTGATGTACCAATTGCTTGTCTAATTTTTTGGATTTTTTCAGTGAAGAATTTGGCAAAGTCATTGCAGGCCATGGTCGAATGAAGTTCAGCTGCCACTGACACAGGAGGGTTTGTTAGCCTGTCAACTGTAGAAAATAAGACCCGAGCATTATGGCTGTTTTTAGTGATGATGTCAGAGAAGTAGGACCTCCTTGCATTCCTCAGTTGTAAATTATAATTGTGAAGTTTCTCTTTATAAATGCCATAATGAACCTGGAGGTTTGTTTTTCTCCATCTGCGCTCAGCTTTCCTACACTCTCCTTTTTCATTTTTCACCAGTGTGGAGTTTCTCCATGGAGACTTTTTCCTTCCAGAGATAACCTTCACCTTAATGGGAGCAATAGTGTCCATTACATTTAACATGTTAGCATTGAAGCTATTGACGAGCTCATTGACTGACCCTCTGGGCAGGTCAGGTGTTAATGGGAAGACCTGGTTAAAAATTGCACTACTATGTTCAGTTATACACCGTTTTGTGATCACTGTTGTTGATATATTTGTGTGGGCTGAGATTTTACTTTCAAAGAAAACACAGTAATGATCAGACAGGCCCACATCAGACACAGTAACCTTTGAAATGCTCAGGCCTTTGGAGATCAGTAGGTCAAGAGTGTGTCCTCTATTATGTGTGGCCTCTGTTATATGCTGAGTCAGCCCAAAGTTGCCCAGAGTGTTACTCAGGTCTTTAGTCCCTTTGTCCTGAGGGTTGTCCACATGAATGTTAAAATCCCCAGCAATAATTACACAGTCAAAATCAACACAGATCACAGACAGCAGTTCACTGAGGTCATTAAAAAAGTCTGTGCAGTATTTGGGAGGCCTGTAAACATTAAGAAACACAACTTTGGATGGGGCCTTCAGCTGTAAAGCCACATATTCAAAAGACTGAAAACTTCCAGGAGATAGCTGCTTACATTGAAATGATTCATTAAATAAGACAGCAACCCCTCCTCCTCTCCTGCTCGCCCTGACCTCACTGATAAAACTGTAGTTAGGAGGGGTCGTCTCGATGAGAGCAGCTCCACTGTTACTTTGGTCCAACCAAGTTTCAGTTAAAAACATAAAATCAAGGCTGTGCTCAGTGATTAAATCATTAATTAAAAATGTTTTCCCAGCTAGAGATCTAATGTTTAATAAAGCCAACTTAAGTGTTTTAGAGGCATTACTTGTCCCCTCGTGTTTGGGAGCAGTCTGTGGCACACAAGGTATGTTTACTATGTTTAAAGATCTTTTAGAGTGCAGCTCTCTGTGTTTTGACCAGGCCACATGTCTCCTGTCACCTAAAAGTACAGAAATTTTAAAACCTTCTAGTAAACAGGGTCCCAGCTTCTCCTGGGAAAAGTCGTCACTGCCATAATCCTCACAGCCCGGACCCTCCACACATGTAACAAGCTTAAGTTTCCGCCTACACCTTTTCAATGAAAAATCTGAGATTGTCCCACTGAATTGAATCCTTAGTTGTCAGAATGTATTTATTTATTTACTAAAACGCCTGTTGTTGTTGTTGTTGTTGTTGTTGGTGGGATTTTATTTTATTTTTTTAAACTACTAATAAAATAAACGTAGAGACACCGTGGGCCGATCATGTGGTAGTCCTTAGGAGCACAGAATTCTGATCTGATCCCCATTTGGACAGGTGATGAGATAGTTTTGACTGACAGGCTGGTAGAAGAGGTTAGGCAGAAGTCTCTGTGAACAATCATGTTCACAGACAACATTGTTATCTGTAGTGATAGTCTGGAGGGGTAGAGGTGTGCCGTGGAATCAAAGTCAGTAGAAACGAAACAGAACACACACGTGTGTGAGGCAGGTAGAGTGTGTTAAGATGAGCGCCAGGGGTGATTGGTAACAGTAGTGAAATAGACCGTTTGCAAGATGGTAGTGAGACTTGTTGTGATATGTGGCAGTAGAAATATGAAAAAAGACAGGTGGATGAGTTGGAGGTGGCAGAATTGAGATAGTAAGATTATGAGTGGGAGTGACAAGACAAGATTAAAAATGAGTATATTAGAGCTCCAATACATCCACAGTCCCGCCTCTGCACAAGGATATTGAAGATGGAGCTCCCAAGCTGAAGGAATAGAGGAAGATAGCAAAGCAGGTTCGTGGATATATTGAAGAAGGACATGAAGTGGGTTGAGGTGACACAATATTAGGAAGAGGTTAAGATGAAGGAAGGTGATCTGTTGAAAGAAGAAGAAGAAATGCATTTTTCTTCCATGTATAGCAACATTAGCCCACTGCAACGCTGAGTTGTGTAATTTATTTTGAAAACAGCAGACCGGATGTTGGCAGCTAGTCGACTTCCTGTGGCCGTGTTATCATTTTATCCAGGTAGCTCATTTGCGACTGGATTCTTTGGAACAAAAATCGAAGTTTTGCTGCTAACGTGTGGGCCTGGTACGTTTGTCACAAATTAGTGATGTCTTTTGTTGTTGGGCCGTCAGTAGTTTGGACTTGTTTCCTGCGAGTTCCAAGACATCGACGTTAATGTCAGCTAGTTGTGCTAGCTTTCCATGCGTTTAAGTCCAATATTTCTTTCAGCAGAAAGCACCATGCCGTACTTGGTGTTTATGCAGGGCTTACGACGTGTGAAGGTGTCGGGTGTGGTGTCTTATGGTTGTTTAAATGCCATTCTTCTGGAGCAAACGACGGGGAGATTAGCCAGATGAAAAGCTTTAGCTTGCGACTCCTTGTTGCTAGGCAACGGAAGTCGCCTGCGGCTGGCTGAGCTAAAGCCTGTAATTACATTAGTGTGGCAAAGTTACTCATCACCTTTTGCTTATTTTTAGGCAACCTTCTCGTCTTGTGTGTGAGATATTTGATTCTCAGTAAGTTCTCATCTCTATATTAAGACCAGAGTAAGCATCATGCTGGTCCCCATATTCACTCTGAAGCTGAACCACAAGATTAACCCTCGCATGGTGACTATTGGGCAGTTTGATGGCGTTCATCCATGCCTTACTGCCGCCACGCAGGCTGGAAAGGTGAGGGAAATAAGTGTTTGCAAAATCCTCACAGTTATGTGATAAATATCATCCATGCTGTAGGAAAATTACCATCATGTTTTTGTGACCCGATGAGAGTGAAAACAACCAAGTATTTGCCCTCTTCCTGATTTCTTTTTCTAACGTACTTGTCACAGTTACCTGTTTCACATTAGTAGCTAATTTTAATGTTAGACAATTAGAACCTCAGTAAATACAAAATGCAGTTTTCAAATGATGATTTCATTTACCCAAACTTATCTGGCTCTGTGTGGAAAAGAACTGCTGACTCTCTGGAGCGTTTGGCAGTTCCCTACTCTCTTGTTGTCTTTCTCATTAAAAGGTTTTCATTCACAACCCCCACACCCGTGGCCAGAGACCTGTGGCTCACCGACTGAGCCAGAGTGCCCAAGACTCTGACATTTCTCTGCTCAACATCAATCAGGCAGTCACCTGTTTGGCTGCAGGAAGACTGGGACCAAATACTACTGGGGACACACTGTTGGTGGGATCCCAGACAAACCTGTTGGCTTATGATGTCCATGACAATGCTGACATATTTTACAGGGAGGTGAGTAAAGTCAGGAAAAATATTGGAACTGGGTCTCCAAAAGTTGATTCTGTTCATCTGGACGTAGCGCTTTGTGGGAGAAACGTTTCGTCACTCATCCAGGCGACTTCTTCAGTCTCAGCTGACTGCAGGTGTCAATCTCATAAACAGGACATTTGCATAATGACTGAAACCAGCCCACTGAAGGAACAATGGGCTGGGAGGTCAGTTCCTTAATCTTAATTATGCAAATTCTCATGACCATTGATCAACAACCACTGATCAATGGCCATGAGTCCCATTCACAGTGAGTTGGGGAATGGCTGCAATCACAGCATTGTAAGATGGTGACAGATGTACCCTTAGGCCCCTCCTCGAATCAGGAGGTTTCAGTCATTATGCAAATGTCCTGTTTATAAGATTGGGGAGACCTGCAGTCAGCTGAGACTGAAGAAGTCGCCTGGATGAGTGACGAAACGTTTCTCCCACAAAACGCTACGTCCAGATGAACAGAATCAACTTTTGGAGATTTACTTTCCTGGATGAATGAGCATGCATCAAGACATTGGAACTGGGTGTTGTGACTTGTGTTATTCTATATTTAAATCAGGATTCAAACAATTCTTAATTAGTTCTGTTGATTTCAGCTTTTTTATATGTAGTTTGGTTTAAAAAGTGACAGAATTACTGATTAATCCAGCTGACGCCACAACCTGACTGACTCAGCTAATTATACAGTTGAGACAAGTAAAAATCTCTGCTTCATAGTAACAGTCACAAAATGAAAAGTGGCTCGATTATAAATGCTTTGCCCAAAACGATGTGAAGCTGGCTTGTATTTAAACGTGCTTCTTCTCTGTGTGCAGGTGACAGATGGAGCTAATGCCATCGTGTTGGGGAAACTTGGGGACATCCCCTCTCCTCTTGCTATCATTGGAGGGAACTGTGCCTTGCAAGGCTTTGACTATCAGGGCAATGACCACTTTTGGACGGTAAGAATAAAGCAAGATTTCCCCCCCCCCCAGTATCTAGTGTTTTTAGTTTTTATGTGTTAACTAGTAACATCTCATCAAACTGGTTTTCTTGGTCTAAAATCATGAATGTTTACATATTTTTCACATATTTATAAAAAAATTGTGCTCCACTTGATCTTAAACTACATCTTCTTAGGTCACTGGAGATAATGTCAGGTCTCTGGTGCTCTGTGACTTCACTGGAGATGGAAAAAACGAGGTAAGTCTTGACTGCCCAGTAGTCGGGGAGCTTTCCACTTAACACACTACAATTTCAGTAACAGAGCATCTTACAGTTCTGTTATAAGTATAGGTATGAAATTAATTCATGCAAATATGACTGGAGGGTCTTTAACTTACAATACAAACTGCCCTGAGGTGACTGTTGTTGTCATTTGGTGCCATATAAATAAAGCTGGCTGTTGTTGCTGTTGTACTCACAGCTCCTGGTGGGGTCTGAGGATTTTGACATCAGAGTGTTCAAAGAGGATGAACTTGTGTCAGAGATGACTGAGAATGAGGTAAAATGAGGGTGCAATGCGTAGCTTGGTAACTGCTAGCTTGATCATGTTGTGTTACATGTTTTTAATGTGCTTTGTGCACAAGAAGCAATAATAAAACACTTTGCACTTGTAGCACTAATGTGTTGTACAATTTCTTATCTGTGTGTCTTGCTCCAACAGACAGTAACATCTTTGTGCCATATGCACGGCAGCAGGTTTGGTTATGCTCTGGCTAATGGCACTGTCGGTGTGTATGACCGCGCTGCCCGCTACTGGAGAATCAAGGTACCGTAATCATCTTCATACGTTCTTCATTTCTTTGGCGTCTCGCCTTCTTTTCATTTTGTTTTTGTACTTTTTATGTTTCCTAAAAGTTCAAAACTTTGAGATTATTCTGCAATAAACATTTAATTTATCCAAATGTATTTTTTTTCAATTCATTTATAACCAGATAATGTCAAACTGTATCTGTTCTGTGAATGTGGTTTAGATGAGATAGATCTTTATTGTCACTGTTACAAGAACAATGGACGGCAGTTTGGCATCTCTCTATTAGCAATATGCAGATTTGTTACATTAAAGTTACTTTAGAATAAAAGATGCACAGATATATACAGTTGTATCCAAGTTATATGCTGTAAGGTGGTGGTGCACATCGAGTAAGAGGTAGGAATGTCGGTTGCATTATACTATAATAAGTCTGCTTTATAAATACAGGTAGGAATGTTATTTATAACTACAGTGAAAATGTAAATAAATGTTAGCAGCACAGTTAACCTTCAGTCAGGGTGGAGGTGGGGCATGTTTGACAGCGTGCGGGTAAAAACTTTTATTGAGTCTGTTTGTCTTTGACCTGATCGACCTGTAGCCTTTACTGGGGGGTCCAGAGTGCCATGATGATACTGACTCTCCGCTCAAGTCTGCCAGTATAAATGTCTCTGACGGGGATTAGTGTAGTAGTAACAAATACTACTTGGAACATGACTAATAGTCATTTGTAGGACGTCCATGAACGATGGAACCCTCTCAGTGTTACCTTTCACAGCATGAAGATTTAGGGACAGTAGTGCATTGCTCACCTGCAGTTTGAACCTGATGAGTAAAGACAGTTTTGGCTGGGTTCAAATGTAAATAATTCAGTTTTCTACTGTGTAATGTGCTCTTTTCTCCTCACTTAGTCCAAGAATCATGCAATGAGCATCTTTGCATTTGACTTGAATGCCGATGGAGTTGTGGAGCTCATCACTGGTTGGTCCAATGGAAAGGTGAGTACACAACTGTTATCCACAAACTACTTCTTACTGTTTTAACATGGGATTTTTTCAAAATGATTTTGTGGGACAACAACTGGCAAGGATTCGGTGTGCTTTTTATGTCAGATTGACGCTCGCAGCGACCGCACTGGTGAGGTCATTTTCAAAGACAACTTCTCTTCTTCTGTGGCTGGAGTAGTGGAGGGAGACTACAGGCTGGATGGACAGAAACAACTCATCTGCACCTCTACAGAAGGAGAAGGTAAGTCTGTGTGTGAGAACTGGTTGAAAATGGACATTTGTACGTTTCCTTGTGTGTTTTCTGTGAACACGGACAAGCCAGGTATAATTTCAAAGACTGACACTGTGAGCTCATAAGAGGATGTTGCTATACTTGTCAATGTGTTTGTAGTTCGTGGTTATCTGCCAGCCAGTAAAGACCTAAAAGGGAATCTCATGGACACGAGTGCCGAGCAGGACCTTGTTCGAGAGCTCAGCCAGCGCAGACAGAATCTGCTGCTGGAGCTTCGCAACTACGAGGAGAATGCCAAGGTGATTTATTCAGTCACAATAAACTGACGGGGATTTAAGAGGCACGCATCTGGTGATGTTTGTGGGTTTTACATTTCAGCAGGCACACAGTGGCTTTACATTTACAGGGAGTGCAGAATTATTAGGCAAGTTGTATTTTTGAGGAATAATTTTATTATTGAACAACAACCATGTTCTCAATGAACCCAAAAAACTCATTAATATCAAAGCTGAATGTTTTTGGAAGTAGTTTTTAGTTTGTTTTTAGTTTTAGCTATTTTAGGGGGATATCTGTGTGTGCAGGTGACTATTACTGTGCATAATTATTAGGCAACTTAACAAAAAACAAATATATACCCATTTCAATTATTTATTTTTACCAGTGACACCAATATAACATCTCCACATTCACAAATATACATTTCTGACATTCAAAAACAAAACAAAAACAAATCAGCGACCAATATAGCCACCTTTCTTTGCAAGGATACTCAAAAGCCTGCCATCCATGGATTCTGTCAGTGTTTTGATCTGTTCACCATCAACATTGCGTGCAGCAGCAACCACAGCCTCCCAGACACTGTTCAGAGAGGTGTACTGTTTTCCCTCCTTGTAAATCTCACATTTGATGATGGACCACAGGTTCTCAATGGGGTTCAGATCAGGTGAACAAGGAGGCCATGTCATTAGTTTTTCTTCTTTTATACCCTTTCTTGCCAGCCACGCTGTGGAGTACTTGGACGCGTGTGATGGAGCATTGTCCTGCATGAAAATCATGTTTTTCTTGAAGGATGCAGACTTCTTCCTGTACCACTGCTTGAAGAAGGTGTCTTCCAGAAACTGGCAGTAGGACTGGGAGTTGAGTTTGACTCCATCCTCAACCCGAAAAGGCCCCACAAGCTCATCTTTGATGATACCAGCCCAAACCAGTACTCCACCTCCACCTTGCTGGCGTCTGAGTCGGACTGGAGCTCTCTGCCCTTTACCAATCCAGACACGGGCCCATCCATCTGGCCCATCAAGACTCACTCTCATTTCATCAGTCCATAAAACCTTAGAAAAACCAGTCTTGAGATATTTCTTGGCCCAGTCTTGACGTTTCAGCTTGTGTGTCTTGTTCAGTGGTGGTCGTCTTTCAGCCTTTCTTACCTTGGCCATGTCTCTGAGTATTGCACACCTTGTGCTTTTGGGCACTCCAGTGATGTTGCAGCTCTGAAATATGGCCAAACTGGTGGCAAGTGGCATCTTGGCAGCTGCACGCTTGACTTTTCTCAGTTCATGGGCAGTTATTTTGCGCCTTGGTTTTTCCACACGCTTCTTGCGACCCTGTTGACTATTTTGAATGAAACGCTTGATTGTTCGATGATCACGCTTCAGAAGCTTTGCAATTTTGAGACTGCTGCATCCCTCTGCAAGATATCTCACTATTTTTGACTTTTCTGAGCCTGTCAAGTCCTTCTTTTGACCCATTTTGCCAAAGGAAAGGACGTTGCCTAATAATTATGCACACCTGATATAGGGTGTTGATGTCATTAGACCACACCCCTTCTCATTACAGAGATGCACATCACCTAATATGCTTAATTGGTAGTAGGCTTTCGAGCCTATACAGCTTGGAGTAAGACAACATGCATGAAGAGGATGATGTGGACAAAATACTCATTTGCCTAATAATTCTGCACTCCCTGTATGGTACCAATAATTTAAAAAGCTCTTCTTAAACGTTAACGAAAGATCTTTATAAAAACCCTAGAACTGGAGCACACTGCTTTGCAGACAGGCGCCACTACAGTTTAACATGCACCTTTGAGGCAGCTGTTTGTAATTGTGTTAAAGAGTTTTTGTTATTGATTTATCCATGTTAATAAAAAGTCTGATCTTTGGAAGCAACGTTTCCGATCGAAGTCACAACTGTGTGTTCTGAAAGAATTTCTGGGCTCAGCCTGTGTGAGGAGTCATAAACTCTGCTCTTATTTCAGGGTGTGTCAGAGACACACAGTGGGATGGGAGTCATACCAGCCAACACTCAGCTCCAGACAGCACTGTCAGTGAAAGCTGCTACAGAGACCCAGAAGGCTCATGTGGAGCTCAGCATTTCAACACCAAATGGTAGAGTTGGTTAGCGCGTCTCACCGTTTATTGAGTGTTTGCGTATAAGTCGCTGAGTCTCTCCTCGATCTTTTACAGAGACTGTTATCCGTGCAGTGCTCATCTTTGCAGAAGGCATATTTGAGGGTGAGAGTCACGTTGTCCACCCCAGTGCTCAAAACCTGTCTGGTTGTGTCAGAGTCCCCATTGTGCCCCCAAAGGATATACCAGTGGATCTGCACATCAAAGCCTTTGTTGGAGGGAGAACTAGGTAAGATCTGCGAGTAATGAGTCTTTTTCTAATGCAGTTAACAACGCCGCTCTCATTCTCACGTCATCCTGTTCTTTTCGTCCTCGTTAGCACTCAGTTCCACGTGTTTGAAATCACTCGTCAGCTGCCTCGTTTCTCCATGTACGACCTCGCTGTCGACTCGTCGGCTGCACAGCCCACTGGGAGGGTCGCCTTCAGCATCAACGATCGACAGCAGAGGGTAGGCTGTCGCACGATCATCTGCATTTATAAAATCTAATTCTGCTCCATAAGTTAATACATGTTTAATGTTGCACTTTTTTTATCCTGTTTTGAGCCAGCTGCAGTGAAATGTCATTCCTTGTACACTTGCTGTATATTGAATGATTATAAATGTGTCTCCTGTTTAATCCTCGGCTCTGTGTCATTGTGTTCTTGTGTAGGTGGTGATGTGGCTGAATCAGAATTTCTTGCTTCCAGAGGGAGTGGAGAGTCCCGATGTTACCTTCAGTTCACTAAGAGGTGGGGGGCTGTTGTCCTTCAGCATGACCAGCAGTGGACAGGTACACATCAACGCTGCTGTGTGAAAAATATACAATACAATAAAATATCCACAGCACTCGTTTGTTTCTTATATGAACTTAGAGACTTGCTCTGTCATTAGTTTATACGTATTTTAAGAACAATAATAATTTGTAATGTGTCCAATCAGATCACCATAAGAACTGATGATATTGACCTAGCAGGAGATCTGATCCAATCATTAGCCTCCTTCCTGGCAATTGAGGACCTGTCAGCAGAAGCGGACTTCCCCACATATTTTGAGGAGCTACACACTACGCTCACTGAGGTTTGGCTCAGGTTTCATCTGCTCTCTGTCAAACGTTCAGGACAGCCTGGGTCAGTAGCAATAAAAGTCCAAATTCTTGAGATTAGAAGGTGTGGACCAAAACTTTAGTCCCTGTAGTCTATCTCCTAAACTGGGCAAGTCATACACTACAGGCCAAAAATAGGCCAGCTGAATTTAAGGTGACCTGTACGTTTAAATGTGTTTCCTAGGTGGACGAGTTCCATTCTGTCCACCAGAAACTAACTGCAGCTATGGCTGACCACTCCAACTACATTAGAAACATGCTGGTGCAAGCAGAGGACGCGCGCCTAATGGGTGACATGTGAGTTATCTCAGTATTTTACTTCATAATACTTGCAGCCATATTGCTACATCATTGTTGAATTATCTGGACTTGTATGTGCAGCACAGTGGCGCAGTGGTTAGCACTGTTGCTGCACAGCAAGAAGGTCCTGAGTTCAATTCCACCGTCTCCACCACCTGTGTGGAGTTTGCATGTTCTCCTCGTGTTTGCGTGGGTTCTCTCCGGGTACTCCGGCTTACTTAATTGTATGTGAGTGTGAATGGTTGTCTGTCTCTGTATGTTAGCCTGATGACAGCTGGGATAGGCTCCAGCGACCCTTAAAAGGATAAGCGAATGGATGTATGTGCCCTGAAAGGCGTGTGTTTTATTCACTGCAGCCATGGTAGAAATAAAATCCTGGGTTCTCTCTCTTTGTTGTGAGCAG
Organism: Simochromis diagramma; assembly: GCF_900408965.1. NCBI lineage: Eukaryota > Metazoa > Chordata > Actinopteri > Cichliformes > Cichlidae > Simochromis > Simochromis diagramma. The sequence goes on along the minus strand of NW_024386765.1, from coordinate 298,100 downwards.
TTTGATTTATTTATTCGTGTTTTTATTCCCCTACAGGTAAACATATCTAATAGTTTTGGTGATCTAGCTTCAGGAATTTACTAATGATACGAGTCCTTTATTAAGGTGATAGTTATTATTCTCTCACTGATGCGTTCAAAAAGCGCGGCAAACAGAAATCCATAAATGGATCAGAGGACTGACGGCACTGACCGAGACGATGGCGGTAGTCAAGCGCTGCACCGAGGCAGCGTTACATTTCCAGGGACGTGCACGTCAGATAACGGCATAGGTTATGGCGTAGGGTTGCACAGGGGTTTGCAGTCTTGACATACCTACAGCATAGATTTAACGCAGAAGAATAAAACCTGTTACAGTATCATTTCATTCATGTCAGTTCTTCTATCATGAAACTGCAAAAACTTCCTTCTTTTCCTCACATCTTTGTTCGTTTCCACCGTAGGACAACTATGAAGAAGCGCTACAGAGAGCTGTATGATCTAAACCGGGATCTAATCAATGAGTACAAGATCCGCTCAAACAACCACAATGCTCTTCTGGCTTGTCTCAAGTCTGTCAACCAAGCCATACAGCGAGCCGGCAGGCTTCGAGGTAAGTCTGACAAGCACTACTTCTTAACATAGCAGCACTGTTTGTTAACTACCTCCAATTAAACCAGGGGAGAAGATGATATATTAAGCGTATCTGCCTCTGTGTATGCTTCTCTGCAGTGGGTAAGCCCAAGAACCAAGTGATCTCTGCCTGTCGAGACGCCATCAAAAGCAATAACGTCAACGCGCTTTTCAGGATCATGAGGGCTGGCACCGCATCCTCCTGAGAGTGGAAGGATGAGGGACGCGGGGGCGGACTAGAGAAGTTTACAGTCAGCACGTGTAATAACTGTAATGAGGCCAGCGAGTACGTTTGGAGCAAGAATAGCAGGAGATAGTCAGAGACACTGAAGCGGCCTTAATCCACGACTCAGTTTTAAGCAACATTTGGCACCAGCTTCTTGAAATTGGAATTCAGCCAACACAAATATAATGGTGACCTCAGACTTTGTGCAAAATTGTCATCCATGTTAGTCGGGCTGATTGGAAGGGCTTCAGCTAGTGCACTGGAGTTTACCTAAATCACTAACCTGCGTGAGCAGCCATTTACTCACTTTAGTCAGAAGTTAAGACAAACAGAAGGACTCGAGTATGACGCCAATTTCATGCATTTGCGGTGACCTGTCCCAGACAGTCTGAGAAAACGAGTGTGCCGGTTTCATTCAGCTGACCGTAAAGTCACCGGTGGCGTGGACCTTCACGCTCGGCCTCGGCTCTCAGCTGCTGCGTGTTCGTGTGGCATTTGTAGCCAAAGAAAACCGTCTAACTTGTTTACTTTTTGTAGACTGTATTCAGAAAGTGCACATGTAACTTTGTGTTTGTGGAAAAATTGTTATTAAATTACATTTTAAACATTTATAACTTTTGGCTGATTTTTGTCACAGTACCAATAAAGGGAGGGTTTATTTCTAGATGGATTTGAGACGTTTATATCAAATCAAAAGAGAGCAGGTAAACATTTTAAATACTGATGTGTTCAGACAAATGCTCCAACATTATTTAGTCTGCTTTACAGGCAAGTTTCCAAAAACATGAATAAATAAACATGGTGTCGTAAGCCCCGCCCTCTGTTCAAAGATGGTCGCTCACAGTGGACAGAGGCTGTATCCCAACTCAGGGTCTGCAGCCTTAAAGGCCGCATTTTAAGGCCGATTACGTCACAGCGACGCGACGAAGGCTGTCCCAATTCGAAGGCTGCTCGAAATGCGTCCTTCATTTCCCTGAATTTTAAGGCTGTGGCGGTGTAGACTTCGTGGCCCAACATATCCCAGAATGCATAGCGCGGCGGTGGGTGTGGATAATTTTGCCGAAAAAAAACGGCGGATGAGGGGCGCCCGAAGAGTAAACTTTAAGTACTGAATATTATGTCACTTATTTATGTGCAAATGTTTAATAACGAAGAACATTAAACATTACTGTTGGCCACATGTCGGCAAAGTTATGTGACATTAGTGACGTTTGTACTAACTTGGTTTTAAAGCCTTTACTTTAAAATATACGCCGTTCAACAGCTGAGCTTAATCCTACAGAGAATGATCAAAGCTCATGTAGAAGCAAACAAATGAACAAAAGATTTTCTCCTTCATTTCTGTCAAACACAGCTGTATGACACGTTTCCAGCTGTTAGTATCATGGTTGCTAGGCAACCTGGGCAGCGCGACGGAGGCTAGACCGCCCATTTCACAAGCCTCGCACTTCCGGCCTTAGCGGTCTTTGAGTACGCGGCCCTTGAGGATCGTTGAGGCTGCAGACCCTGAATTGGGATACAGCCGTAGTTACCCCACTCCCATCCTGGGCCAACAAAGCCACGGACTGTGTACAGAAAACATCATCACGGTTCTGCCAACAGTGGGTCACGTAGCTTTAAATGCAGTTGGGAGTCTGAATGCTGTACACGCACTGCAGGATGACTTTTACCTTTCCTTCTATACCGTTTTATATCATCACCTTCTCTTGTATTTCCTCTGCTTCACGGTGTGGTGGCAAACCTGCATCAAAAGCTGGACACCATCAAACTTGATGCCACTGAACGTCTCCTTGAGTCTGCTCTGTAGTTGGAGCTCATCTCTAAAATCCCTGGTAGAAACAAACGAGACCAAAACCATGAACAACACTCCGAGTTTTACTGCATTTTTAAATGTTTTATGCAGTCCCTGGTTTGAATCAGTGGTTAACTCCTCCCTACTGCCGACCGGAGCCCTATGACACTGCCCACGCTGTCCTGTATAATAGCGACATTTTTACAGAGTTTATTAGGTTAAAAAAAACCACAAAAAACTTGCATCACTAGCCTGATGTCTTTGCATATGCCCTTTGCTTTTGCCCGGTTTATTGACATATTTCTATACATCTCCTCCCAAAGGCTGTTCGCGTTGATCGTCTACTTTAACTGCGTTTGAAAAGTATCTGTAGAGCGATACTCTACTTTTGAGCTCGTTCAGCCACGCCCACATCGAGTCAGTAACTCACACTTTAACCATTAGCGCTCCAAAAGTAAGACAGGCTAGCGTTCGCCACGGTACACAATGAACACGTATTATTTCCTACAGCACCTTAACGCAGCATGAGGAGAGCCGTCCTGCGCCAGGTCAGAGAAACACCTTCAGGGTTTTCATCTCGTCTTTGAGCATCTTTCGTACTCATGAAAACAGCACACGGACAGATGTGCGCTATTTTACTTCCCCTCGCGGTTTTCCACAAACTCTGGAAGTCGGTTTACTTTGTTAGAGCAGAAGGAGCCCACGCTGGAGCCCAGATGCTTTTAGTTTGACCCTCTGTCTGCCTCCTCGGGTAAGTCTGAATGAATTGCTTTAACAAGAAAACACTCGATATATTTAAATATGAAAGAAATAAGCAGATGCGTGTTTCTATATTTGTAATATAGCTGATAATCTTCTGTGTTCTTGTTCTAATTTATGCCGTTATGTCTGCTTCAGGGACACAGCGTTCTTAGAAAATAGTTCTCGGTACCTTCGTGTTCCCTTACACAAGACCCAGACACTCCCACTCCTGAACCCAGTGAAGAATTTGGTGTGAGAGGGAAAAACAGTCGCATCGGCTCATAAAAAGCACGAGTGATATTGTTGCGTGGATGTTTATCGGTGATACAGTAAAAAAGTGGGTGAAACTGAGAGGACTGGCCGTGGCATCTAGACTGCAGCTTATTTGTTTGCCCCGGGAAATCTGCTGAACTGATTTCTTCCACAGTGGAAGAAGCGATTGCATCAGATGACCGCGGGTCAGAGCTGAAATAAATATCTGGGACAGTTTAACCCAAAGGGAAGAATAATGGGGCGGTCGATAAATGATTCTTTGTTTTTTCTTTGATGCTGTCTGTTGCTTTTGCTCCAGGATGTTCTCACGTCACAAGTTTAACAGACTAGTCAGCAAAACCAAATCGAGTCTTCCAGCTCCAAGTACCAGTCAGTCTGCCAGGCTGCTGCAGGACTGACCAATGCATCCCTGCTTAATACTTCACTACAGTCAGCGTCTTCAAACGATGCTGAGAAGGATGTTGATGACGAGGAGGCTCCTCCATGTGAAGGGAGACGTGATGTGCACAGTTCTGCTGCTGGTGCTGTTCTGTTTCCTGCTGTATGCCCGACATGTAAGGATGGAAGTTGCTCTTTTTGCTGTTCACGTTGTTTCACTGTTGCTTTTTGGATTAAACGAAAAATCCAACTCAGTTTTCAAACAACACTCGTGTTTCCAGGTTGTGCTCTCCTCTGGATGGGATAGACCTGTGTGGAAGCTGCACATCCACGGCTCCACCAGCCCCAGTCGGACCCTGCTGGGAGCCACTGGAGCTAAAGTGGGCCAGGACTTTCAAGGGGTATGACCCGATATAGGTTACACTTGCTGATATGAAGGTGTTGGTATTGTAGCAGCGAGCCTAATGGCTTTATTAAAACAGATATTGTTTAAGGGTCTATATTGCCAGCGATATATACAAAAAATCTGTTTTTAGAGATATTCAATAGAAACTGAGATTTAAATAAAAGTGGAGGAGTGGATCAGATTGTGACACAAAGTCCTGAAGTTGTTGCACCATGATATTCATTTCTTAGCTCAGTCCTCATTTACAACATTAGTATGAAATACAGAGTCACAAACAAACATTATGCAGGACACTGTGTGAGTATTATATGGCTGTTAAGATTACGTGCCGCTAATGAATGATATTGTCTTCTTTACACATTTTCCCCTAATAGGCGTTCCCGTCCAGGGCTTCAGGGGTCCAGCCACCTCCATGTAAATCCCAGTCCAGGTCGAAACCTCCCCAACACAAATCCAAGTCTAAGGGCAAATCCAAGCCACGAAGGAAGAACGCTGTGCCGACCAAGACTGCGGCCAATCCCCTACCCACGATGCCACAGTTTGACTTTGAGGCTTATCTGAGAGAAAAGGACAACAGAAACTTCAAGCTGCTCATAGACCAGCCAGAAAAATGTCACATCAGAGGAGCAGAGGAACAAGGAGGAGGGTCTAACAATGCCCCTTATATGCTCATTGCAGTGAAATCCATAGCAGCAGATTTTGATAAACGTCAGGTAAAATATTCTGCAAGAACATATGTCTCAGTATTTTCTGCGTCTTACTAAACTTGAGGCTGTAATAACCAATTTAGTTCCTTTTCCACTCCACGGCATCACTACTTACATAATCTGGTTTTCCAGCACCGGTCGATACGGATCAAGCGCATCTTTAAGGCAGGAGTGGATTAAGGAACAAAACTGAGCAAAGAAAGTGACTGAATGTGGGACGTAACTCAATTTATCGACATAAACATGATTCCTAATGAAGAGTATTACCGCTCCTAGTCTATAAAGTGTCTGGGCAGCGTGTTAGGAAAACCTTTACTCTCTTAGTCGAGTTAAACAACCTTTGTGCTTCATTTTTTCTTAGGTAGTACGCCGGACGTGGGGTAAGGAGGGACATTTTGAAAATGACGTGTCCATCCGCACAGTTTTCCTCTTGGGTGTTCCCAAGAATCGAACCGCTCTGCCTCTGTGGGATCAGCTCCTGTCCTACGAGAGTCAAACCTATAAGGACGTCCTGCTGTGGGATTTCGAAGACACCTTTTTCAACCTGACGCTAAAAGAAACACACTTTCTGAACTGGATCAACAGCAGCTGTCCTCGTGTCAAGTCAGTGTCGATTAATCGAGCCGACTTAAGTTTTTTTTCCGGTGCTCAGCTTACATTTATCTCGTCTTATCCAGGTTCATCTTCAAAGGTGATGCCGATGTGTATGTTAATGTGGAAAACATACTGGAAATGCTACGAGGCCAACAGCCAAACGAGGATCTGTTTATCGGTGATATTATTATCCGTGCTAAACCCATTCGCCGGCGCACTTCCAAATACTATGTGCCAGAGTTTTTGTACGGAGGGGGTCTGTACCCCGATTATGCTGGCGGAGGAGGGTTCGTTATGTCGGGACACACAGCTCAGAGACTGAGCTCCGCCTGTCGACAGGTACTTCAAATTAGAAAGTGAGCATTTTCACACATCTATCAAAAATGCTATGATTTCGAATGACTTTTTTTTCCAGGTGGAATTGTTCCCCATCGACGATGTCTTTCTGGGAATGTGCCTCCAGCTGATCGGCATCAAACCATCGCGACATCAGGGCTTTCGGACCTTTGGAATTCCCCGACCGTCAGCAGCTCCTCACCTTCAGACGTTCGACCCTTGTTTTTACAGAGAACTCATGGTTGTTCACAGCCTCAGCGTCCCCCAAATCTGGCTCATGTGGAACCTCCTGCACGACCCCAAACTGAGCTGCCACAACAGGACCAGCCGGACGCCCCGGCCTTTTAAATGGAGGGGGGGGCTGGGCTCGATGGTGGGGGAGGAGACGGACTACGATGAGAAACGGGTGTTCGTCTCACATTAGTGACCCTACAAAATGGTCATAGCACGAGACTGGAAAGGCTCGTGAGGCGTTCAAAAGCGCAGCTGAGTCATATGAGACTTTATACAAGCTGGCTGGCAGTCGTGGGGGAAATGAACTGACGAAGGCCAAATGTGTTCCAGATTATTGAGAAGAAAGCCCCGAGGGGATTTTAGTTTGACATCAGAGCCCCATTTGTCTTTTCACACTGTGGCTGTGAACAGTTGGGACTTTTAAACCTTAATGTATTGTTTACAGTGTTTACGTCCATACAGTTCCACGAGAACAACCAAAGAAAGTGCGGTTAGCTGGTTTAACCCCATTTGCTCGAAGCTGTCACGTTGTTAACATTCAGACTGTGGACAAGACTGGAAATGACTTTGTGTAGTGGGAAGGCAGCAGGGATTTTTAGAGATGCCCCTCTCTTCTTTGTAACGCTGCCCAGAGGCGCCAATGGAAGGTCGCATTATCTGTTCCCCGGAGGAGCAGCAAATCAAGTCTAAATAGAAACCACCTGCATGATGCAAACCAAATGGGACCAAGGCTCACTGAAACATGCACACTAACTAAACCTCTGCCGAAGTTTGGACGTATCCCGTTTCCTGAATCTCAGAGTAATCTGCCAAAGTTCACACATGTATACAGATCACATTTATGTCCGTTAAAACGAAATAAACAATCTCGTGTTCTCTGGACTTTAGTAGAATTTGCCTGTTTTTGCCATGTTGTGTAAGATTAGTCTAGAATATTATGGCTGATATGGTCTTCATAAAGACAGACGAAGCAAACATGGACGGGACAGCACTGAGGTTCAGTATTTAGTGTGGCAGACTTCAGCAAAGTGGGTTTTGTTTTCGAGGCATATTGTAACCCTGTCATTACTTGTTTGACATTTCAATGGGTCGAGATAAGACAAACAAAACCAAATGTTCAACCAGCTTCATCAGATACTTACAGCGATTGATAAACACACAACACAGATAATTACAGAACAATATGTAAATATAACATCGGCTGATCTGTCCCTCTCTCTGATAGGTCAACCTGAATGCATGGATAGGCAAGGCAGGTTTATTTATATAGCACAATTCAACAACAAGGTGATCCAAAGTGCTTTACAGAGACATTAAAAAACAAAAACAAATAAAAAGCATGATTTAAAATTGATTAAAAAAAAAAGCAAAGCAAAAAACAGTCGATAAAATCAGTAGTTAAAATGTAGGTTTTGAAATTTAAGCTTAAAAGTGTGGATTTGGTGCTTTATTCAAATGCAGCTGAGAACAGGTGAGTCTTCAACCTGGATTTAAATAAACTGAGTGTTTCAGCTGATCTGAGGCTTTCTGGGAGTTTGTTCCAGATATAAGGAGCATAAAAGCTGAATGCAGCTTCTCCGTGTCTGGTTCTGACTCTGGGAACTGATAAAAGACCGGATCCAGATGACCTGAGGGATCTGGAAGGTTCATACTGGGTCAGGAGGTCACTGATGTATTTTGGTCCTAAACCATTCAGAGCTTTATAGACCAGCATCAGGACTTTAAAGTCTATCCTCTGACGGACAGGCAGCCAGTGTAAAGACCTCAGAGCTGGACTGATGTGGTCCACTTTTTTGGTCTTAGTGAGGACTCGAGCAGCAGAGTTCTGAATGAGCTGTAGTTGTCTGACTGATTTTTTAGGTAGACCTGTAAAGATGCTGTTACAGTAATCAAGCCTACTAAAGATGAATGCATGGACTAGTTTTTCCAGGTCCTGTTGAGACATCAGATCTTTTATCCTTGATATATTCTTGAGGTGATAGTAAGCTGACTTTGTTATTGTCCTAATGTGTTTTTCTAAGTTTAGGTCTGCATCCATTACTACACCCAAATTTCTTGCCTGGTTTGTGGTTTTTAGGTGTATAGATTGAAGTTCTCTGGTGACCTGTAATCGTTTTTCTTTGGCGCCAAAGACTATTACCTCAGTTTTGTTTTTGTTTAGCTGGAGAAAATTGTGGCACAACCAGTCATTAATTTCCTCAATGCATTTACCAAGAGCCTGTACAGGGCCTTGGTCTCCTGGTGACATTGTGATATATATTTGTGTGTCATCTGCATAACTGTGGTAGTTTATTTTGTTGTTCTTTATAATCTGTGCCAGTGGGAGCATGTAAATGTTAAACAGAAGGGGTCCCAAGATGGAACCTTGGGGAACTCCACATGTGATACTTGTCTGCTCAGATGTGAAGTTACCTGTTGATACAAAGTATTTCCTGTTTTCTAAGTATGTTTTGAACCAGTTTAGTACAGTTCCTGAGAGACCTGCCCAGTTCTCCAGTCGTTTGAGTAATATGTTGTGGTCGACTGTACCAAATGCTGCACTGAGATCCAGTAAAACTAGGACTGACATTTTTCCACTGTTTGTATTCAGACATATGTCATTAAACACTTTGGTCAGAGCGGTTTCAGTGCTGTGGTTCTGTCTAAAACCTGACTGGAAGGCATCATAGCAGTTATTCTGTTTAAGAAGTAATTGAGCTGTTGAGAAACTGCTTTTTCAATGATCTTACTTAAAAATGGGAGATTTGAGATCGGCCTGTAGTTGTTCATTTGTGTCTTGTCAAGATTGTCCTTTTTCAGTATAGGTTTGATTACAGCAGTTTTTAGTGGTTCTGGAAACACACCTGACATTAAAGAAATGAATAAAGGATGGATAGACAGCTCACCTGAAAGGGGTTTGCAGGCGAGATCCGATACGGGTGAAAATGCATGAATACAGGCTGAGTTCAAGTTCCAAACCTGGTGTGCGAATCATCGTGCCATCACAGCGATAAATCCCGCTCTCTTGGAAATGCCGAGACTTCTAGAATTATTTTCATTATTTTCAACCTTCTTCAAAGGTTTTATTTCAGTCATCAGCAGCACTTCATAATGGTACATTATTAAGCATTAGTATGGTGTTAGTGAGTGTTTAATTCATCATCTCATGACTCCTCCGTAGTACGTCTTTTATAAACACAGATATGTTTATCCATCTGTTACAGCATGTACAGATATCACTGCTACCACATCACTACTAGTAACAATCAAACATAGTTATAAAAATATATCTGTATTTATAAATGGCATACCGAGGATGAGTGATGAATTTAGCATTTTCTAATATCTCTATCCATCTATACAGACGGATAAAAGAAGACAGGAATTTAAATTAGGACTTCCACTGGCCAACTGGTTTTCTGTGGGACACACAAACTTTTGAATGATGTGTCATGTGCAATGAAGAGGACAAAATTCTTATTCGTAATCCATCTTTGAGTTTAAACTTGGGGAGAAAAAAAGTAAAAAACCTCTTGCTATTTTCCACATCCATATTTTTTTATTATTTTTTTCATATCCTGGTTGCACAAACAGAAAATGAACTTTGATGTCAGTCAGCAGTGAACATTCACTTTCATTCAAGTCCAAATGGTGCGTTGGAGTCTTAGGAGACGGCGCATCTCATCATCGCGAAACAGCATCAAAGTGCCAGAGCGAAGCTTTCAGTCCTTCTCGGTAACTCGCTACGTTATTGCCTTTTTTCCTGTGGACATGCTTTGTTAATCTACCGGTTTCTTCATACACAAAGTTATAGTATTCAAAATATAAAATGCCACATTGCCATGAATTTTACAAGTTTAATTAAGTATACCAGCTCCATTTCCAGAAATGGGCTTAATGTACACACGCACACACACACACACACACACACACACACACACACACACACACACACACACACACACACACACGCGCACACACACACACACACACGCGCACACACACACACACTGCAGGGAGTAAAGAGGGGGGGGGGGCAACAGAACAAATGATACCAAGGACAGACGATACAAAGCATTAACATGAGATTATCATTACACTGAAGATGACAATTATAAATTACAACAATCTCAGTTTGATAATCACACATCTGCCCATTCAGTAAAATAAACATTTGTAAAAAGCAAGAAAAAAAAAAGGTGCAACTTAAAAGCCACACAGATCAAAGTTTCTCTTGTTTTTCTGCCCTAAAAACTTTGGAAAAACCAGGATGTGATATGTCCACCTGAGTTAGGGTGAGATCACCTACCCAGCACCCTACAGCTCCCCTCGCCATCTCTGAGTGACAATGCTTCATCACAGCAATGACCGTGCACGACACTGGGCTGGGTTTACCAAAACTGGGGCCACAGGCAAATTCCCCTTTCTCTGGGGGAACAACGGGACACCCTCAGAGGTGCTTCATGCCGTGAGGGGTCACATTCGGCTCAACGAGACAAAATTAGGCAGTGCTGTGGCTGACTGATGTAATGCGGGTCTCAGATTCTCACATTACTGTGTTTAAAACAAGAAAAAAAGGATAAAGACAAACAGTTACAGCAGAGCTTGGAGGGAGGAGACGTTTTGCTTCAGATGTTGATTTGTATCTGAAATCTACAGGTTTTTTCAGTTTCTGTCACTCGTGGAGAACTAAGGCCTGATTTTCTGGACCTGCATTTGCTACACTCATGTATTCCACACCATGTTAACACTGATCTGGGTGTTTCGGGTGGTTATGAACACACGAGACCCCACCCTCCACACCCCCAACAGAAATGGAAGCCAGTACAAGAAACTCAAACAAAAATAACTAACTAGCACATTCCTCATTTTGGGGAAACCCAACCTGCCAAACTGTGCAGGTAAATGTAAAACGAGTCAGCCATAATACCATGTTACCTTGTTGCTGGAGCTCAGTGACACACATACATACTGTACAACGCTGCAGCTCAGATGCATTCGATTTTATATACAAGGAGATTCCTTTTTACAGGGTCGATAGAGAAAGAAGTCAAAGACAGGCTCGGTGGGAGATGAGGCACGATATCCAACAGTGTTGTATCTTCTTTTTTACATTTATATTTGCTTACACAAAAGCAAGTGGTAGTCAATGTTATATAGCATTCACTAGAGTTACACCTTTCCCCTATTTGACTGAAGCTGTGGACAAACGGGAGGAGAGTAGGGAACAGTCTTTCCAATTTCATCAGAGACAAAGCGGACAGCCGTCGCTCTTAAATATCTGACCCTGGGAGTCCAATAAGAAAATAGGTGTTTTTTGGATTTAAATTTTAAAATATTACTGTAGCTTGTGGTGTCCCAGTTTTGGAAAACGAGTAATGGAACGCCATGCTCATCTGGCTACAGGAAAGCTTGGAAAACTGATATTTTTCTTTGTAAACAAGTAGATGTAGATGCATCTGTAACCATCTCACAATGCTGTGATTGCAGCCAGTCCCCAACTCTCTGTGAATGGTACTCATGGGCTTTGATCAATGATCATAACAGTTTGCATATTAATGATCATAAACTGGCCTCCCAGCCCATTGTTCATTCGGTGGTGCTAGTTTCTGTCATTGTGCAGATGTTTATAAGGTTGGAAACCTGCAGTCAGCTGAGACTGAAGAGGTCACCTGATGATGACGAAACGTTTCTCCCACTGAAAACGTCCAGATGAACAGAATCAACTTTCAGGATGCAGATGTTAAATCTCGCAGCACACCAAAGCCAGACTAAAAATCCATTTTTGTCCACTGGATTAAAGAGAGAGCTCTCTTCCAGGCCAACTGTGAACAAGCAGTTTAAGCAGGGCTTTACTAACTGCTGACATGTCAGCATACTTGCAGTGTTAGCATTGCACATGCAAAAATATGAATACTGAGTGGTCTAGAATAAAAACAATAATGAGCTGTGAGCAGGTGACTCCACCTGAGCTTAACTCTAATAAAAATCAATGCAGAAATGCTGAGGTGCCAAGCCACTAACACTGTAAATAAGAAGACACCAGAATAAGAGCACACATTTATATACAGCATTCATACAACAACATTACGCATAAAGGCCTGAATACATAAAAATAGCAAATGCTTAGGAATTATAAGGAATTAGGAACATAGACAAGTAAAATTAATTAGTTTCCTTCTAATGAAAACATCGCAGTATTGGTCTTTTTGTTTGTTTTTTGCTTATTAAAGTAGAGTTAGCACAGGTTTGTACTTGTTGGCTAATGCTGGTCACAGGCTAACAGACAGGGATGCTAACCGATTGAGTCACTGATCACAAATTCAGCAACAGAGAGAAAATTAAAGCAATTGTTTGTACTGAAGAACAAGACAAGAAAATGTGTATTAAAATTAATACACAGTTTATTAATCTGCTTGGAATTAAAAATAATGTAAATTTATAAAATGGGAGTTTGATGCAAAGCTGCACGTCACACGATGGAGGAATGACTGGTTTTCTCTCCCCGTTTCCAAAATGGGTTCAAATGAACTAAACCCAGAGAAATGGTGGCGGATCTTTGAATGACAGCTCAGTGACAACAGTGACCACTCTGACACTTCTCAGCATACACACACTACTGTGAATCTGTGGAACCGAATCCAGACGACAGATGGACTGAGCGCTTTCAGAGTCAGCTCTTCGTGTCGTATAATTACCGTCAGCCGTCAGAGAAACCAGGAGCTGAGGTTTTACTACAGCAACGACGAACATGTGCAAGTCAGACACAAAAAGATCCAAAAGAACAGAGACGGCCAACGCCCGACTCTCTCTGTATGAAATGTTCAGACAGTAATACAGTGATAATGTCAGCACATCAAATAACAACATCCTGAAACCTCTTTGGCTATCGCAGTTTGGCAATTCAACAAGGAAACAAATGCAGACTGTGCCATGTGTCAGTGACGCGAAGGAGGAGCAGAAGATGGAGCGACAAAGAGGACGGCACTGCGAACACTGAGCACCACGTAAGGGCCTCTTCTTTCTTTCCATATGTATCCAGGACACACACACACACACACACACACACACACACACACACACCCTCTCATCCAATGTATGACAAAAAATATCCATATCTGAAGATCAATCAAACAGTCAAGTAAAAAGGTGAGTATTAGTGCAAATGTACGGACGGATTTAAAACAGTACACGATGGAAATGGTCTCGAGGCGAACGAGTGAAAAGGGCGGCCGCGGTAAAATGAAGAAACTCTGCGGCGACTCTACACCCCTCACAACATGCAAGAAGATGCAACCAATCAGAGAAAACGGGCTGTCAGTTTGTGCTTGTAGTAAGTCTCCTCTCGCTGCACAAGAGTCCATGCAAAGATTCTCGTCATTCCTGCATGTCAGTCTGCTTCACGATAAAACGGATAAAACCAGCTTTCATGTATCAGGAATACATGAGTTTAGTAATGAAAGGATGCTGTGTGTTTGTGCAAGCTTAAAATAACACCAATTCAAACGTCATTTTTAAAAATTAGCCTCACACCACATGCAGATGCTCATTTCTGTCACCGTGTCCGTGCAGGGAGACGTAACAGCAGCCGTGCTGTTGAGTGTGCTTTGTTTGCCTGTGTGTGTGTCTGTGTGTGTTGGCGGGCGCCGCTGAGCAAAGTTGAAGGAAGAATAAGGAGACAACAGGGAGGATTTTCTTTCTGGTCACATCTGGTTCAACTGGGCGGGACATCAAGCGGGTTATGTTCAGGAGGACGTCTCCGTCCGAACCCTGAGAGCGAGCGCTTCTTCTCTTGTGTGACAAAATTGGGATTCTGGTGTTTTTGGTTCAAGTCCTCTGCAGCTTTCACTGCATTTTGGCTCTGATGGCTCTCGGTTGGACTGAACTGGTTTGGTTTTTTTGTAGTTTGGATGCCGTTCTGAAGCTGAGGCAGGAAGACTGGCGGTACTGGTTTGCTGGTTGTGGTTGTTTGACGTGATACACTTTGTTTCCAGACTCTGGCCACAGCAGCTTCCAGCTGCGATATTATTACGCTGATGTTAAACAACTTGAGATTTGCAGCAGATGAATTCAAACGCCAACTGTCCCACCACCACAGCGGTACGGAGGCTGCTGATAAATAAACTGGCGCCAGCTTAGAGTCTGCACAGGCTTTTTTCCCCCCTGTGGTCCGGGGTGAAAGCATTTTAAGGATGGAAAGGAAACAGTCGAGCTCTACCACAACGCAGCACCACTGGGAACGTTGGACTAACAAAGATAAAACGCTCCATGCTCCAGCACAGAGACTGTGTGACTGGATCTCGGATGTCCCGGGATAGACCGAGTTGGTTTAGCTGTGCTAGGTGGGTGTGCCGGATTGGAAGAATGAGTCTTAGTATCCAACAGGAAGAGTTGGTAAATGCCGTGTCTGATTTTAGTTGTTTCTCTGTTAGCATCTGAGCTGGGTGAGAGTAACTTTGTTCGGTTAGGTCTGCTTGGTTAAGAATCTGGCTCTGGATTAGAAAGTCAGTCAGTAGAAGTACTGGATTCACGACAGGCCAAAACGGGATGTGGTTGCGGTTACTTGTTTAGTGGGAACTACTGCTGGACTCGGGTCGGGCGTGACTGGTCGTGCGTGGAGCACCGTAGAGGGTTACCGATGCTATGTGGTTATTCTGCATCACCTGGGGAGGAGGAACACAAGACAGTGAGGACTACTGAAACACACGGGCTCGAAACTACAACACATATTTCAAAGATTAGGGGTTGAGCTGTTTCTTGATCACCTTTGCATTTCTAATACTTTTGCGAGCAAATCTCTACAAATGTCCTTTCAGAGAGAATAATTCACATTCCTGTCAGCTTTAAACTGGTTCAGCAGCTTTGCTATAATAACACTGCTGAACGTGTCAGTCTTGTGCAGCATTTTACGTAACACATGTGCTCTAAATGGAACAATCCATGTAGTCAGGTGGTTCAGATAAAATGCATGCTGCCATATAGTTTTATGTTGTAATCCCAGCTGAATCATAAAATGTGCTGACCTCAAAGATCATCCTCTGCAGTCCGAAGCAGAACGTAGAGCCGAAAGGATTTGTGTTATTGGCCGATGAAGACCTGTAAACGCAAACAAGGTCACAAGACTTGATGTCACATATGTGGGTGGTGTCTGAAACAGCTGTGTTGTCTATATTAAATGCATATATGTAGACTATATGTTACCTGTGCAGCACTACAGGTTTTTCCATTGGATGGCCGAGCAGTTCTTGGATTTGATCCCACTGAGGAAGAGTCAAAAGGTTAACAGACAATTATAAAAAACACATTTCCAGGAGTCGGTCTGTTTCTCGACTGACATAAACAGCTGTGACATAAACAGCTGTTTATGTCACACCTGACTCAACGCCATTTCCAGCGGCAGAAAGGACTAAGATATTCAGTTATGAATGTTTCATATCACAGGACTGTTGATTTGTTATTGGATCTGTGGTGCAACAGCCTATGTCAGTGATGCAAAGTCACAACCTTGTAATCCGCTAAAGGTGCAGAGTCAGAACATCGAACCGAAAACTACAAGTCCTGTTAGATTTCTACTGCCTACCACAGCGCCACCCTGTGGCTAAATTGAACAGTTCCAGAACTGACCTTGCTGTATGTAGTTAAGATGCAGTCCTCAGAGTCTGCTCCCTCTAAAGCGCCGACATAAATGAACAGACATTAGAACAGAGGAGAGTCAAGTACTAGACATTAAAGCATGAATATGGAGGTATTGCTGTCGACTGAATAACTTTTACCTTTTTTGATGACAAGTGGAATCTTAAAGTCACATCGATGATATCTGTGATGACAGAGAGATTACAATAAGTGCAACAACAAAAACAAGTGTAAAAATGTAATAAACATTTGGTTTATATTATAAGAAGGATAATTACATATTAAAGTTGTAATGTCCAGGGTAGTTGGTATGGAGAACAAACTTCTTAACCAGGTGAGTTGTCGAGTCAAACAGAATATCCTGAAAAATACGAAAATACAGTCATTGAGGTTACTTTAGTGTTTGCAGTAGACACCTATCTACTGTAAACAGTAGATGTGAGCAAATCAAGAAAAGTAGAACTACACCTCTGCATGCAGTGATTTATGCAGGTGCATGTGCCTTGCATCACAACAAGATGGTTGCAGGTTGCAAACTGCAGTTTTTGTTTTTTATTATTGCACAAACTTCAACCTTCATGTCTTTGGACCAGGAGTTTTCTCACAGTCCAAAGACATGAATCTTGACATGACTGAGTTAAAGCTGTGTTAGACTGAGCGCCTATCACGGTTTTAGCCTGAATCTCATCCATTGTAGAAACAAGCTGCAGTGCAGGTAAATGTCCCATTAATTCACAGCGAGCAGGTAGGAGTGGTCAAGGTCAACAATATTCAAACTCATCGGCGTTGCCTCGTTCGCAGGTTCTGGGCGTCCACGCCGCCCGGCTGCAGGGACTTATCCTAACGGGGGGGGTCACGATGCGTTGACTTTTAGCATACCACGGTCACTGAATATACTAGCCAGGCTCGTGCTGTCTTTTCAGGTTCTTCATTACGTATTTAGTGGTGAGTCAACAAAATCATCGCAGATACAAATTTTGGTGACCTTTAAGTTACACACTGATGTGTGTCGAACGTGACACGTGAAACAAACATAAAAGGTGAATGTAACATCACATTTGCAGGTGATGGAAAAAATGGGATTCATTACAAATCTTTCTGAGAAACAGAGACTAATAATCACTGTAGGTGTGACAATGTTCATCCAAGGTTTCAGTAAGATTGGCCCACCCAATGAGGAGGAGATGGGGTACATACACTACGACCATTATAACTGTACACTGCTAGACTTGACCAACGGTTGCAGCTGGACTTTTCTTTTTGGCGTGGCTCTGACTTACACAAATATGATATGAAAGGAGGGGGAGGTGCTGCTGATATGGGCGCTCCAGTATGACGTCCAATGGTTCTGAATGACGCATACAGTACTTTCAGACAACATTGAGTCCCCATTAAAAGGAAACGAAAACTCAAACACAGCTCAGAGGCAGACAAAGCTCTTAAAAATAACTCGGCACAGACACTGACACCAAGATTTACACACACAAGCACGGCTTCGCTTACGTACCACTCCCAGGGTAAAATAGTTGAAGAAGTAGTCGTTACATTTAGATGGGACCTGCTTATGTGGTGACGGAGAGTGGATCTTCATCTGAAACACAAAAAGAATTTGGGAAAATAGTCTTCTGACTTTTTGTCTTTAATTAAATTAATACAAATAATATTTAATACAACTTCTTAAGATGGTGAAAATATGACAAGAGAGCAGGTTTGATAAATGGATAACATCCAACAGGTTAAACACCACTTTACAGACTTAACATAATAGCAATAACACAAGAAGTAAAGATGGAGTTAAACTGAATTGCTACCTTGTCCTCAGATTTGTAGAAAACTTTATGTGGGGAGCCCAGAGCACCGAGCACATCCTGACAGGAATCTCCAAAGTAGATGCTCCTCTCTAGGGACTTGACTTTACTATCAGTCATCACACCGAGACCACAACCTGCAGTTTAGACAACAAGTCAGTAAAGCTCCACGTCACTGCACTGCTGACCTGTGTGTGTGTGTGTGTGTGTGTGTGTGTGTGTGTGTGTGTGTGTGTGTGTGTGTGTGTGTGTGTGTGTGTGTGTATGTATATATATATTTTATTTGTACATTTATTTTTTTCTTATAATTAGGGATGGGTACCGGTATCCGGTGCCATGGTGGCACCGGTTCTGACATAAACGGTAGTAACCAGACCGAAAAGCAGCGCACATTTCGGTGCTTTATTTCGGTGCTTTTTTTTCCTGAGCTGTGATAACACTTTAGATTCTAGCCAATCATTTTACGTTTCCGAGGATAGTAGGCGGGGCCAGGTATGTACGTTCTTTTAGAGCAGAGCTACAGATTAAAAATACCCAAGGCGAAGCGGTCAAAAGTCTGGCTGTACTTCACAGCAAAATATGCAAACTCAGCAGCAACAAGTGCTTTAATACATGTAAGGTGAACTAGCAAACATCATCATAGCTACATGCGGCTGTCTTCTTGTTTGATGGCAGATACTCCCTTCACCCTGGCCAAAAAGGCTAAAATGACCAAAGAAAAAGTGGAAAACAGTTAAACATGAGAGGTTTTTGGACAAAGTTTGTGTTTTTTCCATTGATTAAGCACTGCTTCCAGCCAAGAGTGATGCCATAAATCCCCTATAGCTGCAGAAAAGGCTAACATTGTTATCTTTTTACAAAAAAAAACAGCTGAACATGAGAGGTTTTTGGACCAATTTTGTGTTCTCCATTCTTTAAGTACCGGTTTGGCACCGGTATCGGATAAAACCTAAATGATACCCATCCCTACTTATAATTCACAGATTCCCATTCTTATATTTTGCTTTGTTCTTATGTTATTGTATTTTGCACACCTGTGTTGCTTGTGAAGCTTGCACACAACAATTTCATTCTCATGTGCTGTACCAGTGTACCTGGTGCACTGTGACATTAAAAGTGATTTTTGACATTAAAAAGAAAAGCTCAAGTTCACACCACTGTTAATAACAACAGTAAAAATTGGTATTACTGTGTATATGTGCTCATTTATGTAGTCCCATATTAACCCTGTCATGCATGAATTATCACAACCTCAATCAGGATTTTTTTCTTAAGTATTTTTATTCATCTTTATGCAAGAAAAGATGAATAAGAAAAAATCCAGATCGAGGTTGTTATAATTCATGCATGAAACAAGTCATACATCTATAGTAACATTAAACGACCAGTGGGTGGCAGGTATGGTTTATGTGCAAGTACACCATCAACACTGATACAAATACAAGAAAACAGCCTTTGAATAGCTGTCCACTGTAGTGACCACTATGCGTGAAAGGGTTAACATTATGGGGAAAACAAAGGTGTCAAACTTACAAATAATCACTTGCAGCCTTCAAGATACGCACACACACACACACACTTCGGGTACTGAGCTGTGTGTTACCTGCAGTGAGAAGGCGGAGCCTGAGTCCCAGAGGGCCCGCCCGATCCCTCAGGACATCCACACACTCTGCATAAATGTTACCGAGGAAACAAGCCAACGGCATTGCAGGAGCTCTGAGAACAGAGAAATAAGTTTAGCTATTTTTTCTGTAACTTTTTGTTCTTGCCGTCTCTGTGATTGTTTTCCAACATTTAAAACAGTTGAAACAAACTCATATCGATATGTGAAGTAAGGACTAAAAGTAACCGTTTCCTCTGGCAGCATTGCCATTATTACGTACCTTGTTTCCTGCAGGTTGTTGCCAGTGTAGATGTGCATCCTCTTGACCATTGCCCCATGTGGAATCTGCAGGGAGGCCAAACCCATGGCAAAGTTAGGCTGCCAAGGCAAAACAGCTGGAAGTAGTACAGGACTGGTAGATACTAAAGGTCTCTGCGTCCACATGAATAAACACATTCAGAAGACTAAAAAACAGAGCTGTGACAGTACAGAGGAGTGACAACATGTGATAAAGGGAGTGAAATGTCTCATGAAGCACTGACTAAACACTGCTTTCAAAAAAAAGAAAGCACCAGTGTTTTCACTGATTGATGACACTGTTCTTTGTACTTTCATTCGTCTTGGATCTTCGGCGTAATCTGGTCCAACATCAAATCGAGACTCACCGTGACTCAGCACTTCTGACTTATTCTTATGCAGCTATCACTGCAGGAGTCCTTCCCGTGGGATGACATTTGATTTTAATTAAAAACAGCCACATCTCGTACCCACTACCCATTTAAAAAGTCATTAATCTGCAGTAAGAAGAATAAAGTCTTCTTATACACTAAGACTACCACGGGTTAATTTAGAAAATACATGAATTTTGTCATTGTGTGCCACAAACTTCATGACAAAATCCACTGAAAGACAAAAACACTGTCAGAATCCAAGACACACACTGATTTGGTTTCATGTAAGTCTGTGACAAGGCAAAAAATACAGCTTGACCTTTGAGTGTCTACATGCCTGGAAACCACTCAAATCCCAAGGCTGGCCTGGCTCTCCTGGGACTGGAAATAGCGAGCACCCAGCTCTTCTTTAATTGGCTCACAGGCAAATGGACTAAAACGCTCTCACCTCATATTTTGGAGCTTCATTCCATGAGTCCAGTTGAAAAGAGAAGGACAGTCCCCGGAAGTTGAGATGGAACAACTGCTCTGCAGCATTGTAAACTAGGGAGAGACACGTGAAGAGGAGAGCATTTTATACAGGGTAACAACCAAAACCCCAAATTAGTTGTAAGTGAAAACATTCCAAGTGTGCTGGTCCTTTAGAAAGTACCTCCAGGGTGTGTAGCGCCAAATGACTGGTCTATTTGCTCTATCGTGGGGGCAATGGTCTGAGAGTTGAAATGGACTCCACTGAAACACAATCCATACATACACGGTGTCAGTATTAAACCTATCAACAAAGCGCCTGTGCTGCATTATTTCAAGAGTTAATGGCAAAGATGGGAAATGGATTATGCTTGTCAACAGATAACGTTGAATAAGAAACACATTAATGCAGGCAGACTCAAGTAAGCTGTAAGCCTACCTGTGACTTAAAGTTGAAAGTGGTGTTCGTGTTAATATAAAGAGAACCAGGCGTGCCGTATATGCAGAACAATCCAGGATTTATGCCATTAAATGTCACTGAGAAGCTAACATGACTCTCAAAGCAGCTACATCAGCTGCTATTTAATAGATTTAAGTTTTTACTTACCAGTATTTCAACTTGACTTTGCTCAGGTCATACACTTCAATCACCTATCACGCAGAAAGTCAGAAACATCAGTGCACGAATGCCAAGAGTGTTTGAGGAGACTGTTGGAGCTCTGCTAATTATCTTAAATTCTTACCTTGAGTCTCTGATTTGTGGCATCAAACAGCAGTTTAATCCCATCCTGAGTCAAGTTCAGTATGAGGTCATGGCTGAGTGGCGTCTACAGAGGCAGGGAGTTAAAACCGATAAATTAACATTAAGAGGCAGGAACAGATGCTGTCACGCACAGGCAAACGGACCTTGAATTCATTTAAACCTGAGAAACAACCACCTCGATTTATTTTTGACATGATTTTAAAAAGTTAATACTGGGTGATTATTAGAAGATTTGTGCAGATGAGTGAAAACAAAACATTAACAATATATAAGATAACAGAGGTGGGAATTATCAGACATCCCACGATACAATATTATTGTCATTGTGGTTTATCACATTTTTTCACCTGCACAGCATGTCCTCAGAGTTAAAACAGATATTGACAAGGTTTAATAGGTAAAAATAAACTTATCTCACCTCAGTTATTTTTCTTTTAATTTTAATTCGTTATTGCACTTCCACTCAGCAACCTTCCCGTTCTACAGGAATATCACCAGAATACAACAAGCTGGCAGCCTGTCAAGTCAGTTTGTGCTCACTGACAAAGATTCAGACTGATGGCAACGTGAGCAATCTGTCTGCATTTATAAATTAGACAGCAATTATCTGTTCCAACAGTCTCTGAGAGTGACTGCAGTCAGTCCAACTGTAAATGTTTGCAGAAAGGATGCCCCCCATCAGGCAACCTGTGCTTTGCAAACGAAAGTTGATATGAGTGTGCAACATCCCCAAGCTCTGAGCAACTACTTAGTCACCACAAATTGTAATCTGTTGCAAAATGAATATATATATATTTACATTTTGCAACAGATTACAATTTGTGGTGATTAAGAGCTTGGGGGTGTTTTTTTTGAAAATAAATGGGAGAAACAAGCTTCTCGTACTATCGTGACAAAGACAATAGCAGATAGAAATTTGAACTTTTCAGCACTCTATGGTGAACAAACGACCTACTGACAACAAAGTTTCGACATTTTATTCAACAAACAGATTGTTAAGCATTTGTTTATCATCAACTGATAAACTTATAAATATGGCTTTATCTGTGTTACAGCGGTCTACAGTAATTTCAGTGAAAAATAATTAGAAACCAATTGGATTTACTTCCACTGCACGGGAACGCCTGAACAACTCGAATTGCTACCCAGAACTCTTCCGCAACCTGATTATGACTGTTTGTGGATTGTGAGCAAGAACAAGTTTATATTTTTAAACAACAGATATTTGTGCGTCTTACCTGTTCACTGTATAGCACCTGGACATTTTTGATGATGCGGCAGTGTTTCTGAAGGATAGAGATGGCCTGGGAAAATGGCATCCCTGAACACCCACACAGTGAACGCAAGACACACAATTTGTTATTGAGTCTAAACAAGTGCATATGTAAGGTAGTTGAAAAGTATCTTTTCAATTCACTGAAGATATTTAATGCTCACCTAAGGCGAATTCCCATTGCTCATTTCCTAGTGATCTCTCAGGCACCACTTCCAGATCCAGCATTGGCAAGTAGTGGGGGGCAGCTCACCTCACCTCAAGACACGATGGGATCCTGTGAGGGACCCTCTCTCTCTCTCGCTGCTGAACACAGTACTTTCCCACAGGATTTCCGACGGCTACTTTAAATCATAACTCGTATTATTTCTCCAAAGCTATCAAATTCATGAGAATCAGAACAGCCACTCAGTTTGCGCGTTACTGTAAACGTGTCCTTTTTTATCTCATGTCATACGTCCTTGACATTAAAATGGTACCAAAGAAGAGAAAGTAAACGGGCCTTAAAATCACATACAAAGCACACAAACTTTCCTAAAACGCACAAGTTTTAACTTGGAATTTAACAAGTTGCCCAACATTGGCTGCCAGCTTGAACATAAATTACGCAACGTTTAGCAAACCTAAAACGCACAAGGCCAGCTGTCAACCAGCTGACTGCTTGTTTGTGTGTTTTTAAATAAATCGATGAGGATTAAAAAACTAATCCACTGAGTTTAATCAGAAACTTGTCCGACAGCCACAAATGTCTCCAACAGGCTTCGATTCAGTAACTAAACATGAACTTCTGTGGTGCCGTGTTTCCTAACAGAGCACCGGATCCAGTGGCAGACAGGTTAAAACACAACAAACTAATACGGAGGCACGAAAATAGCGCTTTCAAACTCAGCTGTTTCCGCCCGTTATGTTTATCATCTGTCACAGTTGGGCGGTTACGAAAGCATCAAATCTTGTCAACAAGACTGTTTTTCTTCGCGCTACGAGCTAACATTAGCGGACGAGCTAGCTGCCCTGTTGGCTTATTTTCAATCAAGTATAAATATAAATAACGTAAAAACTCTCAAAGTCAAGACAGAAATGATGAATATCACGGTTCAAACTGACACGACATAAACAAAAGACAGCACGCCGAGCCGTCGGCTGTCTCTGCTGTTTTTCTTTTTTCGTTTCAGCGAAGCTTTAAGCTCGAGCGCTAGCTCTCCTTCGCTCGTGCGCAAATTCCCAAGTACTCGCGCGGAAACGCTTTCCGTGTCACTCATAAGCTCGTCGGCCGGTAAATGCCCACCGTGTCCCTTTCTGCGCTTTAACGTGTCTTCAATGTCAGGACCTGATAAGAGCGACACGGCGTCCAAACAACAGCAACTTCAGGCATCAACAACAGCCAGTAGGATCAGCTGATAATTCAACTTCCTGTCTTCGGCGCACATTCGAGGTCGACGTCATGACGTCATGGTCAGGTGACAGCTAGAGACGTTTTAAGTTCTCTCCTGCTTCCAAGAAGATATCGTCTCTCTCCCATATATAATATCTTATTGG
This sequence comes from Simochromis diagramma, assembly GCF_900408965.1. Classification (NCBI taxonomy): domain Eukaryota; kingdom Metazoa; phylum Chordata; class Actinopteri; order Cichliformes; family Cichlidae; genus Simochromis; species Simochromis diagramma. Next base: position 274,068 of record NW_024386765.1, on the reverse strand, counting down.
AACCGATATGTTCCAGATATCAAGTGGAAGACAGTCTGGATGGTTCCCCATAAATATTTGATTGTAAATAAGGTGAAAGAAGTCTCATTTAAAATTCTACATAAATGTTATCCAGCCAGTCACTACATGGTCAAATTTAAAAGGGACATAAATACTAATTGTACTTTCTGTGGGGATCATCCAGAAACTGTGACACATCTTTTTTTGTACTGTTCTTTTACACAGAGATTCTGGAAGGAATTTAGCAGGTTTGTTATTGTCCATATTTTAAGGGAGTTTTCTTTATGATGGGAAAATGTTTTATTCTGTTTCTTTAAGTTTCCCAAGAAGTATGATAAATGTTTTTTATGATAAATTTCTTAATACTTTTAGCTAAATTTTTTATCCATAAATGTAAGTTTACTAACAAAACACCATATTTCTGTCATTATTTTAAGGATGTGGAAATGTACATACAATCAATATCAGACTCCACCAACAAAAAGGCTCTCAAAACAATATATGTATGTGAATTTTTGCGTGTATTCTTATAATTGTTACCTTTTTCTTTTACCCTTGGCTTTGTGTGTTCATGTTCTGTTGTTTTGTATACTTCATCTGTTCGTATGTTGTATACTCATTGTTTGTTAAATAAAGTTAAAAAAAAAAAAAGTTCTCTCCTGCAAGTTTTTCAAAAGTTAGTGATGGTAAATTTGATTCTTTTTACTGAATCGAGTTTGAATGAGTCACTCACCAAAGTGAATCGGCTTTCTTGAGTCATTTGAGTCACTGAGTCAGTTGACCAGAGAGTGCAAAAAATGTACATTTTCACTCAAACTTAATTTGTTTCTCTTTTCATGTAAATCCTACTGCTAAGATGAGTGATTGAAAAAGAAAAACAACTATTTTTATAGAGCAAAAAAGAGCAAAAAAAAAGTTTTCTAAAGAGAACATTTATTTTATTTATTTTTATGTTATTTTATTAGTTTTTTCCTCAAATGTGTCAAATATATATTTTCTCATCTAAATGTCCGCTGAGCTGTGTGCCCCGGGTCGGTAATGCTCCTTGACCAACACGTTCTCACTCCCAAAGCGTAACATTTTACGCTAGGTGACAAATCGTCACCATATTACGCTTTCGGCTACCCACCACGTTCCTAAATGACGACCTCGGAAAAAAGAGGAAATATGAGAACCGTCTGCACTGAATCTACACATGTTTGCTCTTTTTCTTCAAATCGCTTAGAAACACGCTATTTAACATCATTAAAGTCCTGGTTAAGATCAGGAATAAGGTTATGGTTAGGGCTAGGGATAAGGTTAGGTTTAGGGCTGGAATACAGGGCTGGAACGTCTATTCCCGCGGGAGCGTCATTGCACTGGATTCCAGCCATAACCCGCCGCGTACCATAAGAACGCCGAAGGTCTCCTTTCGCGTTCCTCAGGAACGCCGCGGGACGTGACAAAACGTCGACATGTTACGCCTCGGGAGTGAGAACGGGCTGCCTTGACATTGGTTGCCAACCAAGAAGAAGAAGAAGAAGCTGTGAGCCAGGAGGGAGGGGGTGAGATTCGTTCATGCTACGACTCAGCACAGGATGGGAGTAACTCAGATGTGCTGTTAGCATGTTAGCAGAGCGATGCTAGTGTGAACTGAGGAGCTATTGTCTTGATGTGAGCTTTCTACTCAGGGTTTTTTCTTCCAGTTCAGAGCAGAAATGTTTTTGTTAAGAAACTGGCTATTGTTTTTTCCACACAATTTTAATTATAACCTAGATATATTTTTGCTAATGAAATTAGTTTGCTAACAGCAACAGGGATGAGTCAGTGAGTCAGTTGGGCTTGTGAATCATGATTCAGAGTCAGTAAAGTGATTCTCGAGTATTGAACGATTCGTTCATGATTCATGCACCACTATCAAAAGTGGATAAAAGCACAAACATTCGTTTGTTTGTCCCTTCAGAGCTGTGAATGTTTTTTTTTTTAATCCTATCAGCCACTTGAATTTAAACAATTTTCACATTTTTAAAATATACCAGAACTAAACTAAGCAACATTTAACACTCTTCTGATGCTCATGTTCCCCGTAGATGCTACATTTGAAAGCTAGTGGTCTACTCAGAACAAAGAGGAAATAAAGTTGGTGCAAGTTTTCATCCAGCTTCTTCTTTATTTTCAAGGAGTAAAACCCTGAAAATGAATGCATACTGTGCCTTTATGAGACAGTCATGTGCTAAATTATTACAGTTTTTTTAAGAAACTGACCAACTCTAACTTCAAACTTTCCTAAATGCTTTAACTGGTCAGCAAAGTGTAGCCATGTCATTTTTCAGAATCAGAATCAGCATACTTTATTAATCATAAATTACATTTATTTAATCATATTATAATAATAAGATAATAAGATGACTGAGAACCTTCACAGACAATAAGATGATTTGATTTAACCTCCTAGGACCTGGCGTTCACATATGTAGACATCACATTTTGGGTTATTTAGACCAAAATACTCAATTTTGCTCTACAAGGGCCTGATATCCGCATACGAAGACATTATACTGCTACTGTTCTATCAAAATTTTAAACGAATATCCTCATATGAATAAAAGAAAATTCTGATAATTCTTTGTTTTTACATTCATCAGGTCCCAATATGCCCAAATATCAAAGAGAAATTAAAAATGCATTCTGTGGAAGAGTTCAGGTCTTAGGAGGTTAAAGCTCTTTATTTTTAAAATAATTTTATACTTCCCCTCCGTGGATTGCAAACGTATTGTGATGGAGGAGTTTGTGTGTCCCAGGGATCCTAGGGGCTATGTTGCCAGGAGCAAAATCCACAGATAGGCTTTCCCAAGGCTGTGGTTGAGTGGCAAGATGAAGAGGGATTCAAAAACCCCTATGGGGCGAGGCACTTCAACAGTCATGTGGGCAGCAAGAGAGAGCTGGGGAAACGGGAACGGGAGAAATGGTATCAAACTGAAGAGAGGAGCCAAACTTTCAACTGATCACAGCCTGATGATGAGTGGTCCAAAAAGCTTCCACTGTGGTGGTCTCAGAATCTAATCGCTGCTTTTTGTGGATGATGTGGCTTTGTCATGTGAAGACCTCCAGTTCACACCAGAGGATTCACAGCCAAGTGTGAAGCATCAGGACTGAGAATTAGCACCCCTAAGTCTGAGGCCATGGTTCTCAGCTGGAAAAGAGCAGAATGCCCCAAGTGGAGGGATCTCGTTCACAAATGAGGTGAGGGGCAGCGGGAAATTGGCAGATGGATTGGGACCCTGCGGTGCCAATTTACCAATTGATGCATGTTTCTAGTCTCATCTATGGTTATAGAATTTGGGTAGTGACTAAAAGAATGAAAAATTAGCTTTTTTTGAAGTGTTGCTGATCTCTCCCTTAGAGACAGGGTGAGTAGTTTATAGCCTTTTTCCATTAGTACCTACTCAGGTTGGCTCGGCACGGCTCGACATGGTTTTTAGGATTTTCCATTACGGTGACAGTACCTGGTACCAGTTACTTCTTTAGTACCTACTTGACTGGTTTTCCAAGTGAACTGAAAATGTGATATCAACATGCCACTGATTGGCTAGTTAGTGGCATCACTTGCACTGTAAAAAAAATCCAAAAGTACAGTACAATCTACAGTATAAATGTGAAGGAATTTTCCGTATTAGTCATTTACAGGTATTTTTCTGAATTTCTCAACTACTGCAATGCATTGTGGGGAAAAAGAACCCCAAAAGGAGGGAAAAGTCAGAGTAAGAGCAGCCATTACACTTCTTTTAGACTTCATCTGGATTTTGGACTATGGAGTTGGAGAAACTGCCTTCACATTTCTGTGGTTAAATATTTAAACTCATATGTTCTTTTACTAAAATAATGTTTTTCAAAAGACTCCGTGTTTTTATTTAGAAAGAATTGTTAATTTATTTGTTAACTGGTTTCTGCTGTCTCCAGACAAGTCAGGAACATTTTGCTGACTCATTTTTAAAATAATCGTTGTTTAAGTTTAACATGACTTAAGCTTTCTTAAGTCAAACACAGAAAAGTGAGAACTTCATGGTTCTACTAATGTACAGAGAGGAAGAAATTATTTTAGGATTCTAATAAGTACTATATCACCTGTGTTTTACAATTGGCTCTACTGTACACTTTAAAGGGTTTCAGGCAAAGTTACACTAACCCTAGTTTAAGTCTCAGACCTTCCTGGCTGACGCTAACAAATGCTAATGTTAGCCTCTGTTTTGGGCTGCTAAAGTAAAGAGTTTTAGCTAGCTGACCAGCATAGATTAATTTGGTGGTTAACAGACTGTAGTGGTAATATTATTGAAAGTATAGTTTCACCTCAGCACATTTATGTCTATTTTGTAGCACATAAAAATGTTTAGTTAATATTTGCAGACAGACACATTTCCCCTGTAACTGTGTTTTTACTCCAACATTTGTTGAAAATGTAATTTATGAAATGCTGAGCAGCATTTCTAGTATGTGTAATATTTTTGTCACTTCGCTGTGCTAATGTGATTAAATACTAATAATTATTTCTAAAAAAATTCAATAATAAATCAATAATAACTATATCTTGATTGAAGTATATTGTAAGCGCAATGCTGGTGTGCAGGAGCTTTATATGTCTTTGGGGGATGCTGACATATTATAAACTGTTGTGTCTATATCAAGCTTTTAGCCAAATATAAGCAGAGATATTTATATCTTTCTTAAAAATTCAGTTCCTTAGAGATTTTTTGAGCAATGCATCAACAGCTACTTGCTTCACTACTTGAAGCACTCTAAATCCTGCAGTGTAAAAATATCACTTATTTCACCTGTGATCACACACTTTGGTTTTCCAGTGCGGAGCAATGAAAAGGAAAGACTTCCCCGAGTGAAAAAAAGATGAAGATACAAGGTGGTGATGATCCAGAGCAGCTGAAGAAAAACCCTGATCACCTTCTCTACAGAAACAAGGTGAGTTTAATGTTGTGGTTGATTTCGTTTTTCAAGGTATTTATGTCACTTTGATTAGAAACTGCTTATGTTGCAACAGAACGCTGCTATGTGTATGCAATTCCACGTGAATTATTATTCTTTGTAGGGCTGTGTGATATGTCATCCCAATATAAGACATATCTCTCCTGATAACGATATATATCACAAAATAGTGCCATTTCTGTAAATTCTATGAATCTCGGGCAACTCAGCTTGTGTGAAGTGTTTCCAGCTGGGCGTCGTGTACCTGGAGTCGAGTGTTTTGACCGATGCGTGAAACTATACACTTTTAGACATGAGTTTAAACGGCCGCCATTCTTTGTGAGTATTTATTACACGGCGTGCTGCGAGGAAAAGCCTGTTCTAACGTTTGAGTCTAAGGTTTATTTTGAGCACCTGATGACTCTTTTTTTGCTTTTCATTCGTAAACTCTCTCGAAGCTCTTTCATGTGATTCTTGTGTAGGTGGTTAAAGAGGTTTGTCGTGTTTGAGTGGTGGTGGGGACCAGTTTGTGGCATAATTTGCATAGTACAGCTTTCTGGGGCGTGTCAAACTTTTCATAACCAAACCATGTCCATGCTACAGAGGTAGCCCCTCGTTTAGCAATAAGGCCCTCAATTTGTTTTGACTGGTCCTTCTGTTTGGAGCTAGCTGGTTCTGCCTCATCCTCGCTGGTCATGCTGGTATTCTCTGTGCCTTCATCCGCGTGGTGACTGTAAGCGCCATTTATAGTTACTTGATGTTTTTATTTGAGGTCATTTGTTTGATGCATATTCTGAAATTTTATGTTTGAGAATAATGTATATCATGTCAGTTTATTTTGAAAAGTCTCAACAGGATCTTGAGCTTTATTGTGAAAGGTTTATGTAGAAAATAAACAAGCGGACGGCGGAGCCACACGATGGTTTTACTGTCATTGTTGGTAACGATAGAATGCATAGAAACAGTCGCTTGTCCGTCCATAGTCTGGTTATTTTAAGTATAAGAGAAGGAGAGAACTTTAAGAAAGTAATATAGCCACTACAGTGACCATCACAACCATGGAAAAATATTGCTGTAAACAGTTTATTTTGCAACAAACGATAGGGTATAATATGAAACGATAGACATTTTAAGGTAAAAAAAAAGAATGAATATACAAACTTTTTAAAAATATCTTTTTGTTCCTCTTTTTTTCCTCAGAATAAATTGCGACTAGTCTCAATGACTGAGATGGAGGAGCAACACAGTGACACGTTGACCCCGACTGCTGCAGTTCCTGTATGAACTGAGCAACTCTGAAAATCCAAGGAAAAGCTGAGTGTACTTTATTTAAAGCTCAGCTGGAACTTGATGAACTAACGTGCAGGCTGCATTCAGGACTTTGTCACACTGGTATATGAAGCGTGGTACCAAGAGAAATTGTGCACACACAACGTGTCACTTTATGCTTGCTCTTCTCCAGCTTCTGGTGTCACTTTGCAGTCATTTGTTTTATTATTGTCTTATTTGATGCAATTTAGGTTCTGTGCGCATGTAACAGGGTGGGCCTTAGCGGCTGGAAACACAGTGAGATGGACCAAGGCAAGCGTAGTGGAACAAAAAAAGTATTTATTTGCTATACAGCTCTCCTTACAACAATTAATTTGTCGAGCTTCTTCACAGCACAAAAATCCATCCTCTAATGACAACTGGCAGCCTTACATATGTTCAGCTGTCACGGACTTAACCATTATTCCACTCTCAGGTAAATTCTTAAATCCCAACCTTCCACCACAGTATCAATATATTAATTAGAATAAATATAATACATTTCACATTTACATATTAAAATATTTCACACTTTAATGTTACACCAAACCCAATATTATAAAAACCCAGAAACCCAAGCACAACAAGATTCACCACACTCTCTTTACCAATGGTCTCTCCCGGAACCTTTAAATGGTGTCTGGACCCCCGGGGAAACATTTGCCCAAACACCTTGAAGAGGACACAGGCAAGAAAGGTGAGTAATCATTAACTTACAAACACTTATTTGCACCACTTTTATCCCTAGATTTCACACACATTTGCATTAGTTTTCCTTATTGGTAAACCTTAATCACAATCTCAATCACCATTCTTCTCTCCTGACAGACAACCACCACATTCCTTGACGAGGAGCAGCTGTGCAGGATCTGAAATAAGGCTACCAACTGATTTTAAAATTCCCAATAAATAGTCAATAAATATTTAAACTTCTTGTGTGCAAATCCATGCTTAAAGTGCAATGCTCATAAAGTGCTTGATAAGGTGTTTTTAATAAAGTGAAAGGTGTGCTCCGAAGTGCTATACATATAATATAAATAAATGCAGTAAGGGAGTCCTCTTCCTTACAGCGCACAAGCAGAGGTTTTTGCTTGGGAAGTAACCGTGACCTCGTTTTCAGAGCCTTGTCTAACATTTAATTGTCATGAAATATGTCTGAAATATGACTTTTTCCTCTACTTAAACAGCTAAGAGCATTTGAACTCAGTGGAGAAAAAGGTGTGCATTAAGGATTTTGAACTATGATGTTTAAGTGTTGTCACTGCTGAAGATTCGTGGACACAGATCCTTATTCACTACGCTGCTGTTTACAGTTTAACTCTTCATCAGAAAAAGCACTTCTACTTGTACTTTGCTCCTCACTGCCTTTGAAAAGCAAGAGCTGTCAAAACAATTCCAGTAAATGCACTTTTATCTTTAAGTTTGGAACAGTAATCTGTCTTAATCTATTTTGTGTTTTAGTTTTCATATGGGGAAAAGTCCTGTGGTTATCCATCCGTCCTGTTCTAATAAACCCAAATTTCAGGAACACCTTTAGATCTGTTCAGTTTTATTCATGTGGCACCACTTAAACAGTCAACAAATTTTGATTCAAAGTATGTCATATTGTAAGGTAAAGACCCCAAAGAGTTAATCTCAGACAAATGTTCACACAAATGTGTAATCAAATGTGTTTGGCTATAACTGACTACATGTGTATACTCAGTGTTGGGGAGTAACGGAGTACATGTACATACATACATGACGCTCTCTCTGCGACTGTGTGTTTCCTGGTGAGAGAGCGCCTTTTTGTTGTTGTTGTTGTGCTAAGCTAACAGGCAGAATGCTACAGGCATCGCCCTAAAGCATGTAGCCTGATGGGCAGTGTAGTCCGTGCTGCAGGGAGAATGGACTGCCATACCCGTGATGTGTCTGTGAGCGCGAGGAGGGAGAAAAAGGAAAAGTACGAGCTGTCACCGAGCAGAAACGGGAGCTGGAAGCATGTAAATATAATAATAACCACTGCAGCCAAGAAGAGAGCCTGACGAGCCCAGCTGTAAGTAAGCTGTTAAGACTCGACTGTACACCGTGTTCGTCTTTCCTCCGAAACAATAAGTTCCATTGGAGCAGTCTTTCAACGCCTCTCTCTGTCTCTCACTAGCAAAGTCGACCCAGACAACAAAGTAAAGCTAGTTTTCAGCTACGAGCCCGACACGAACCCGACGTATTAGTCAGAGGTCCCTTTACTACGGTTCGGAGCCGCGGACCTTCAGTAACAGTAATAAATCACACAGCAATAGGACATTCATGTAGTTGTAAACAGCATGATAATATATTAAGTAATCCAAAGCTGAATGAATGTATGTAAACACATTTACATGAGGGCAAACAGATTTCAAGGAAATAAAAATGCTCAAATTTGAAAGCTTGTGAGTTACTTTGTTCATGTATCAGCTGTTTAGTGTTTTATGACGAGATGGATTCTGTTGTTCTATCTTAGTATAGTTTTTGAGTTGAGGAGAATAAAAGAGTATCTAACATTAATTGTACCAATGTTGTTGTGTACTAAGCACAGATTAATTTAAAAAGTTTTGATTTATGAATTTTTGAGCACATGGTGCACTTGGTTGTAATTGCATAAAAATGTACGTGTAAGGATATAAAAAACCATATTTAATGAGTTACAGTGAAAAGAAGTGCTATGAAATAGTAATATAAACAGAAATTTCAATTTTTCTATGAACGGAAAATATCAGTTAATGATACAGAAAATATACTGTGAACGGAATTTTCTGTTTTATAGCTGAAGGAAACGTCCGTAAATAGTACAGAGAGTATACTGTAAATCTACAGAATTTTCCGTTTTATCATTTACAGAAAACTCCGTCAAACTTCCGTAAAAACCCCCAAAATGTACTGGCAGAAAATTACGAGGATATTTTTTGTTTTTCTATGGATTTTTTTCTCCTTCAAGAAATTCAAAACGGCCCCACAGACATTAGTGTAATGGAAAACAGGTCATGCCGAGTCTGACCGCCTCGAGTCGCATTAAGCCGATCTGAGCAGGTACTAATGGAAAAAAGGCTTCAGTAACTCAGGAGGGGCACAGTGTAGAGCTGTAACTTCTCCCCATTGAAGGGAGCTAGCTGAAGTGGTTTAGGCATCTTACTAAGATGCCTCCTGGGTGAGGTGTTCCAGCGATGTCCAACCAGGAAGATGTTCTAGGGCAGATCCACACAGTAGAGAGATTACAGCCCCTTTTTAATCAAAGTTTCCAACATTTTGTTTCAAAAGGAATAAACGCAAAAAAGCTGCACAACTTGTCACAAAACTAATTTAAGGTTAAACTCCGTAATTCCTTTTATACTGTCTTGGCTAATTGGGATATTATTAATATTATTAGTAATAACTGTGTTTTTGCACTGTGCTAAGTGTGGAGTGAAAAGGTCCTACTTTACTTTATTTTACAAGGTAATCTGACTGCTCATGGTAAAGGAGAGCAGAGCTATGCTGAAAATAATCTGATGGACCCAACCAATCACAGCAGATGGCCCCGCCCCTCCCTGAGCCTGGTTCTGTTGGAGGTTTCTTCCTGTTAAAAGGGAGTTTTTCCTTCCCACTGTCGCCAAAGTGCTTGCTCATAGGGGGTCATGTGATTGTTGGGTTTTTCTCTGTCTGTATTATTGTAGGGTCTACCTTAGTGCCTTGACTGCTGTTATGATTTGGCGCTGTGTAAATAAAATTGATTTGAATTGGATATACATATATAGTCTAGGGAAAAACTGACATGCCAGTTTCAGTGATTCAAAGACATTCAACTGCTATATTTAGTTTGAAAAAAAGACATAAACAAATCAAAGAATTAATACAGGTTTATTCTGAAAAACATCCAACATTTTAAATTGAGTATCTCATATTTTCTTTGGGAGGACAAGCTCAACCCTAAAACAGAGGGAAACATAGACCACAAGCAGGCAGGAGAAACTGAAAGTATGCCCAAGCTGTTAAATATCACAGAGCTGTTGTAAGTATAAATAAGTTAAACACTTAAGAACATAAACAGTTTAGGTAAAAAAAAAAAAAAGAAGAAGAAGAAAAAATGTTTTATGGTTTGCCTTAATGCCTGCATTAAGAAAACTGAGGGATGGACTCCACCTGAGGCGTATAATTTGATGAGGGCTGCGGGTTCACTAAATACAACCTAAATCTTTGACTTGGTTATGAAGTTCCAGTCTTTATCTGGCTAATTTTTCTTTACCTGAGGACACTGTTAAAATCCATAGATATATAATTTCAGATTTGACCATGTGGAAGAAATCCCACATTTATCACAGAATGCTTTATCCAAATTTGGTACACATGCTATCAATTTACAAAAACACAACCTAGTTGAAAATGCCTCATACCATTCTGCTTTTAACACCTACTTCTTACCCCTTCATTGTGCTGTACCGGTTCATTAATGGTTCATTAATGCTCAATTTCCACCAAAAAATGGTGAAAATGCCATTTTTACCATCGCTGACACTGAATGAAATCAAATTCCTTAATCCTGAAAATTTCAAGACTGGCTACAGCCCCATTAAAACCTCAGCTAGCATTCATGTAAAAGTATGAAAACTTCAAACCAGCATCACTTTAACCCCATCTTATGGTACAACCTGCTTTATATGCACATTCAATTACCTCACTCTGTCCCTTCGTCCACTCACCCTATTCAAAGTCTTCAGTGGCATCTGACTGCTATGTCTCAACTTTTCAACATAACACCGAGCTATACCCAGACAACATAATCCACCACTTATCCCACTAAGGTAACCTCAGACAGATCATATATTTTCCACATTCTTGAACTTATCAAGCACTGAGTCACAAGGCCAGCTGACTTTGGAGGGTATGAGGAGACTAAGGTAAGCATTTCTCTGTGCTCTCAATATTCTCCAATGGGGGGGAGAAGACAAAAAAACCTTAGGTTAACGTTATTAAATCCTTTCATATATATCTGAAAACCAGAATGTAATTTTTTGTTTTACCTGAAGCAAGGGCAAACAGAGGATGGACTCTCTGTGAAGTTTTGATTAAAAATGAGTCCTTCATCATTTTAAGTTAAGGCATCATTTGGATCCCGAGGCCTTAACTTAAAAATAACGTACGACTTCCTCAAGTCTCTTTTCGTTGTTTGAGTTTAAATTTTTGTTCTTTTTATTTTAATTTAAACTATCATTTCTTAGCAACAACATTACTTCAAAACATCATGTAAAATGTTACAAACTCGTGGCTTTCAATGTACAAAAATAAGAGTTTTCTAATTTTATGTCAATCTCGACACAACTGCTAACAATGAGAAGAAAGAAAGGCAGGAACAAAGAGTTTTCTTGGTTATAATAATTATAATGAAACCGTTGACTGTACTAAATTTAAAATACATTGGAAACTGAAATAAACTTTCAGCTGCAAAAAATAAAAAAAATATGTTGCCTGGTAACAGGACATAAGTTAATCCACAGTCAATGTATTTAACCCAGGAAGTGGATTTAAAAAAAAAAAACTAAAATAAAATAACAACAAATGCAATAAAAATAATAACATTAATAAAAGAACATGTGGAAAATAAATCCATCAAAGTCCTCAAACATCCCAAATTTCTGGACACATTTTGTACTTTTAAACTCTAGAAAAGCACAGCAGCCGCTGCTGCTTCATAAGAAAGCTGAAAGCTGAACAAAAGCGAGTACATATACAGAAGTGAGAAGTAATATAAAAAGTAAACATCATGACTTTCACACAAACAAAAATGATAACAAAACAAACAAAAAACATACCATTTCATCACGCAGTAACAGGACACGGGATGCTAGACTGCATTTAGGTTTTATTGTCCTTTTCTGATAAGGAATATCTGGGTGACAGATCTGGATGGATGGGTTATATAACTGTTATGGATCAGACAGATGCTCACTGTCTGACGAAAACCACATATCTCCAATATATATAATATATCTTTTATGAACCAATAGAAGAAGAAAAAATCCCAGATTTCGGCGATACATCTGATTCATTAGACGGCGACCCCTTTTTTAAAAAATCGTTCATACAGGCGACATTTGGTTTGAAAATCTGAAAAGTCCTATGAGGACACAGATCCTTTGTGTCTTTCCGGGTGTGCTCCTGCTGGGGTCCGCAGCAGGAGCACTATGATGACATGGTTCTGAATCACCCTGTTATTCCAAATCGCCGCACTGTAACGATTGCTCTGATGATAGACGGGTCACGTGGGGAACAACAACGAGCGTAGGCAGGCCTGTGTTTGGTTTCATGCATCTAAAGAAAGGCCAAGACTGATTGTATCACAATCAATGAAACTCTTGGAAGACAAAAGACACACGGACTGACCAACCCTCTCCAGAAAAACACAATTTTCCCAGTTGCTTCCAGAGCCACTGATACTGTAGCATATTTGTTGTTGTCTTACCTTCAGATTGTTGCTACATTACCTGTTATTTCACCGTCACAGGTATCTTATGATAGTGATGTTTTCATAGATAATTACCATTACAGTACAGCAAATGCTGTTAAACCCTAGAGCCTGGCAAAATTATCTTCAAAAAAAAAAAAAAGTAAATGCAAGTAAAGTTTCCCTCTTCTTTTATTCCCACCCTGCCGCCCCCCCCCCCCTTTCCAGCAAAGTGAACTTTGGTCTCAGAAAACAGCAGGCTTTAGGACGTGAGCTAGGTATAGTAGGGGTAAACAAGGGCATGCTAACAAATATTAAGTGTTACACAACACTGAACAATGCAGAAACCTTTTTTTAAAATTATTTAAATTTTTTCCAACACCTTTGATGCTGGTAAGCTGTGACCTCAGGCCACAACAAACTCTCTTTAACTGCTTCTTTCAGCTTCTGCCCTCCCTCCCCCGTAATGACATTAAAGCCCTCTGACAACCACTCTTGCTCTATTTTAACAGTAATAGTAATAGAAAATACATTTTGGTATGCAAAACTAGCCCTATCCATCGATTTTCTTTCAGACCTGGACAAAAAATATTAAAGCTTTTAAATCTGAATGACATCCGTGAAAGCCGTGTCACATCTACAATATCCTGTAACATTAACTGCTCGTGTTCAACATTTAAATATTCATATAACTACTTTTTGCCCAGGTCCTTTGTGTCCTCCGCCCTTTTTTCGAGGGTTTTTATTCACTTTCAATTCAATCAATTTTCATCTACATTCAAATATTGAAAACAACAAAACAAGTCGCATGTAGAAATGATCGCGCGAAACCTTCATCGTTAGAAACAACTGATCTACAACTGCAGTTTCATTCAACTCTTTTTCAGTTGATTGCATTGAAAGTGAATGGACAGCCGGCACGGGTTCTCTACTCTTCCTCCTTGCATAACTTCCTCCTCCTCCTCCTCAGCGCATCTTGTGTTCCATGTCAGCGTTGGCCATGTTTGAGCCAGGGCTGGGGTCCTGCTGTCGTCTGGACTGGTGAGAGAGAGGGATAAAAGGATGGAAGAGGGGGAAAGAGAAGAGCATGTTAAGACGACAGGAGGAAAGAGATGGCAAGGAAGGGATGAGAGAGAAAAAAGACAATAAATTAAGTACAGATTTCCACATGTTAACAAATGTAAAGATTTCTCCAGTCTGGGGCGAACTTCAAAATAATGCCAATGCCCACAGACTCCCAAATTAAAACAGAAGTAAACATATTTACAGCCTTTCACTACGACCACTGTGAGAGCAAAGTTTTCTTTATAAATCTTCTTTAACACTTAATTAAGGCTTAACGTTAGGAGTTCACCTTCATCGCTGCTAATTCCAGTCACAGAGACGTCTCAGTAAACATTTGTGTTGTTGGTGATTTATGCAATCATCTAATGCAGTGACATGCCAGAGGCTCCAATTAACTTATAATAGTGTTTTATGTAGCACTAATTACAAGGCGTGTGTCTGCATACTGGACCCATACAGTCTATGATTGCAGCTCGCTAACATTATCTGATAACTCAGCCTCTCTCATCCAAATATGGCCACCTCTGACCCGCCCCCAGCACCATGGCTACAGCAAACATGCCAAGCTTCACTTGAGGTAAGAATCTTTACACAGAGTCTGATTTCTATGTTGAAAAGATTCTACACACACACAGAGTTACAAAAGAAAGTTGCAATACCCCAAACTGCCATTAGAGGTACTCAGAGAGCTTCATTACAGCACGACTGTGCTGCTGTTTATACACTTTACCGATGTTGATATTTTAGTTGAGGTAACTGGCAGACAGGCAGGCAGAGGCAGAGAGATAAACTGGCTGACGCAGACAAACACACTAACAAAGCAGATTATTGGGTCGAGAGACGAGGCCTTTAAAAATATGTGGGTTTAGTGTCCGCGTGTTTGTTGCGCCGTAGCATGGTCTCTTGGTGTAAAAACAAAAAAACCTGTGGTTGTAGGTTTACATTTAAGTGATAGCTGGGGGAGTTTAGCAGGGGTCAACTGAGAGCAAGAAGGGGGAGAGGTGAAGCAGAGAGCAGAGCAGACAGAAATGCAGACAGAGATAGTAAAGGGTTGCTTAGTTCAAGAGGAATGTAGTTTGTGTCATCTCAGTGACTCACGATAATAGCAGCATACACGCAGTCACATGCACACACACACACACACACACACACACACACACACACACACACACACACACACACACACACACACTATGTCATGCTACCATTTTAACTCCTCTTAGCCAGACTGACTCCAGGCCCTGTCAGTCTCCTCTGGAAAGCTTTCTGTTGTTCTATCAACGCTGCAACCATCAAATATTAATGCGTGGCTCATTTAGACTGACTTGAATCAAAGCTGAGTTAATTGATCACACAGCACCATCTGTGCCATGTGCGTATGTACTCCCCAGAAAATGTCATATTGGATTATTCTGTCGCTTTTTTCAGAGCCAATCGGAGAAACCCAAAGAAAACTGGGATACTGAGGCAAAAGGTTTGGGTTGAACTCGATAGCTATTACAGATAAACCATCGTGACTATGACAGTCTCGTGTTTTAGATGCAAGATGATGTAAAACATTAAGAATAATAAGCACCTTTAACAACGGAGCACATAATGTAACTATTTGTGTTTTGCGTTTACTTGGCCAGCTGTTTACTTACAGAGTTGTGATGCAACTTGTTTCCAGTACCTGCTTGTTGGTAGTTAAAAACCAGTTACAATCATAGTTACTGCTATGAAGCAAAGGTCATTTTCAGAAATGCTCTCACTGAACCTGCTCTGAGAAGAGCACCGGGTACGACGTGATGCTTGTTTACGTGTGTGTGTGTGATAAGGAAGAAGACTGCTAATTGTACTTTTGAAATGTGTTGTTTTGGTGCTCACATTATTTGGCTGAGGACATGTTGCTGCTCTGTGTTCTCAGTGGTCAAATTGAAAAATGAAAAACAAACAAACTGTTCCCTCTAACATTAACAGCACGTAGCAGTTAATTATGTGACTAAACACACCTTCGTTTATCCAAAATCTCAGGAAACAAGCAAGATTTTAATCAGACAGCGAGAGCTTGAGCGAGTGTTTGTCTCTGCAGAAGGGAGTGGTCCTCAGTAATCATAAGGCCAGAAGAGCTCTCTGTATTGATCCACGTAAAGATGCGAGCCTTCTGTACCACTATAGGCTGCTTAACCACAACTCAATAGTGTGTCAAGTGTGCACACGTGCGTGTTTGTGTGTGTGTGTCTTGATAAACTTGGAGCAAATGTGCTGTATCTGCGAGTTTGTGCACGTGTGCCTGTACAGTATTTGTGTGTGTGTGTAAGTCAAAGCAGGGGGTCTGATGGCAATCAATACTAATGATATATTAATGCTTTTAGTGGCAGCTCATCATTCACCACCAAATCTCTCTGCTCTTGGAGTGCACGTGTGACTGTGTGTGAATGCACTTGTCTAGCTATCCTAGTGGGGACCCGATTGAGTTTTAAACCGCTGACGTGAGGACATCGTAGCAAAGGGGACCCTCGGCCAGTCGTCACATTTTCACAAATCGAGTGTAGGTTTGCCTTAAAGTGAGAATAGAGGTTAGGCTTTCACTGAGGCCGGTGCAACAGATGTGCTCATGAGCAAATCGCATGTTTAGGTTTTCGCTATCACTCACCCGGTACGTAAGGCTAAACAGGCCGAGTGCATAAAGAGGCTTTTGGTTGGCTCGATTCACTCTGCTTTTGAAACTAAATTCTACTTGTTTGAACTGATCTGAAACAACAGCAGAATAACTGTCCCTCTTATCAGTAAACACAATCACAAACACACAACCACCTGGACTGACAGCATCAGCTAAGCGTGGGGTTTTTGGCAGCGTGTTTATATTTTGGAAAATCACATTTGTGCACGGAAGAAAACCGGATGTTTGTCAGTTCTGTGGCGCTCCTGCTCTTGTCCCATTAGTCTGCTGTACATTAGCTCATTTTATCACATAATGTAACCGGACTGGGAGATGGATCAGCGTGCGTCAGGATTTCACAGGATCCCGATTCCCACTGTTCAATTAGAGTGTCCAGTACATCCAAAGTGTCAGAGCTCCGATCGATTCACTCAAACAGAAGTCAGCACTGAGTGTTTGGATGGCGCATGTGTAAAATAATATTATTTGTGCAGGAGCAGCAAAGGGCGAGCACTCACAGGGATAGCTAAACAAACCACGTGTGTGTATGCATGTAGTATTAAAAATGCATCTATTGCTTATACATCCATCATTGTGACAGGCACCCTTTGACCTTGAGTAACTGGAATATCGCTGCGTTTGGATGAAAAATGTTGTGTCTGCCAAAATGACTGGTCTTTTATATTCAATCAGCATTCACAGGAGAAAAAAGACATCAACGTTTTGCTGCTGATCTATTTGAAAACTTCTCAACCCAAAGTTGGAGCAACATAATTTTCTTAACCTACTAATCGGCCTAATCTTCTTATCGTCATGTGTGTTTTCCAGTACAGGTGAAACAATCAAATTTCCCTCCCCTTTCTATTTTGAAAAAAAGGAAAGAAACGAGAATTTTGCCTCAGCTCATTTTTTTCTTTCTCTTCTGTCTGAGAGAAGAAGGAATTAACTTTGCCTTTGAAGCTCAGACAGGACACAGAGATAACTCGATCACCAGCTAACGAGACACAGAGAGTTACAGAGAAAGAGAGACAGATGGAGAGGTGGAGTTCAGACCACAGAAATGCAGAGGCTGAATCTGTGCAGCTATTCAGCAACACTCGTCAGGCACACCCAGAGAAAACAACAAAAAGCTCATAGCGCGATCCGCTGTGGCTGCTGTTTCTAGCAACTCTACAAACTCTGATTCTTTTGGTATGAAACAAGAATTGAAATGTAAAATCATCTGTGGGGCCGTTGCTTTTAGACAGCCATGACTCTTCCTCAGGGTCAGTGCACATTTTTTCTTTAATATAAAATCACATGAGCTATTATCATTTTATTATTGATTTATATTATTTTGATCTCCATATGTATGAAGCTAAGCTTTATACGTTATGATTCATATATACTGATAAGGATAGCAACAATGTACTCATGTGCTCCATCTCAAACGTGCGTTTTCGTAACATGACCTTCACGTGCGGTTACTTTACTGTACAGTGGAACAGTTTCCATCCTCTGATTGCCGATGTGTCCAAAATCATTTTAAATATGGAAACAACGCGTTTATACATTGTGTTAAAGAAGCTAGTGATGGTGTTTCTACTGATTTAGTGAGAGACACAAGGTTTCCTTTTTCTGCCGCAGCCTCGGGGAAGCCACATGAGCTCAGTCGCATAAAAGGCAACCTGGATCAAATCTTTCTTTCTGTTTCACACGATGACATTCAGCCTCTCTTTTCTTTCATTTCTGCAGGACCATGTGCCACAAAGCTGTGCCTGAGCCGGCTGTGTGTCTCCTTTTGCAAACTAGCTATGAAACATCACATTGTGCTCACCGAGTCTCTCACACCATTCAAGCATTAAACAAACACAGTAAAATTATAGGAATAAAATTCATTGCAGAGCATGCACAGTCATGAACACACACACACACACACACACACACACACACACACACACACACACACACGTACGGTGTGGAAATAAAAACATAGAAAATGCTGCAGGTGCTGAGAGACACACACAGACATTAATGGACAAAAACAAGAATGCAGATACACAAATGAAACTGTGGACACACACACACATGCACACACACACACGAGGTGGTTTAGTGCATGACAGTGTGATAGATGGTGAGAAATGAAGGACACAGACCCTGTTCTTTTCTGCTGGCTGTCTGTGTGTCATCAGTCCCAGATTTTAGAAACCACAGGGTCCTAAAAAATAAACAATTTGGGGTTCATTCGGAGGGCGTCAGCTTAGGAAGGATGCCACTGATCTCCCCAAAGCCTTGCTGGGAAAGTGAGTTTGTCTCAAGCAATGAAATGCATTTGGGACACCTTCAAATTTCAAACCTACAGAATCTCAGTTTAGAAATCAGTTTATAGCGTCTACATGCAGTTCAAAGGTCACATTTGAACTACTAAAATGAACACATCACCTTGTTTTGCCAAGTTTGCATCAATTAAACTTCTCAAAGGAATGCACAAAATGAGCAAACTACTTTCCCTTCTGAGGCTTTTGGGAAACCTGACAAAACTGTAGTCATTCAATAGTTCATGAATATCAAGTCAGATCAATTATCAGATTAGAATTACCGCCAAACTGATCATGCACTAAACCTACGGTTCAAACTACAGAAATAATCTTTAAAGAAAAAGAATAATAATTAAAAACAAACTACAGAACACAAGCACACATCACACAACCCAAGCACTAAGCAAGGAAAGCGATACTACAAATTTGATGCTGCAGATATATATTACACTCTTGATACATTTCTACTTTTAATTCACTTTGATACTTTTCTACTTTCAGCGTCTGAAAGCATCTGTGAGAAAATTCAGCAGAGGATCAAAATCATTTTCAGTGAGCCAATTTATTTTCAGAGTTGCAAACAAGAAACTGCACTACAAGCAAGCTGTGTTGGTGATGCTGTTTGCTCTGTCCAGTCCTGCAAAGCCAGTCTGTGACATAAATATGTTAGAGGGCAAAAAGAGCAGGAGCCTTTTTGCCATTTAATTCTCTTTTTCACACTAAAATGCACCGTAAAAAATAATTACACGTCAAGCTTTGTTGCGACCTCCAGAGCTGCAGTTTGTGTTCACTGTACTGCTTTATAGCTACTATAGCCATCACTGAGAGGCCCAGCATGAAACACTACTGCACGAGTCACGTTTCCAACCTTTGCATATATGAGAGGTTTTTTTGTTTTGTTCACCACAACAGAATCATTTGGGACCGGCTTTGCAAGACTGAGAAAGATTTCAAGATAAAGTAGATATTTGAGATAAATAGTCAACATAAATAGTCGGCGATCCCTCGTCTCTCACCTCTAGATCCTCTCTGTGCGATCGCTCTCTGTCCTCAAAGTCTCTCGTCCTGCGTCGAGCCTCTTCGAACGCGGCCTGAGCCAGAGCGTCCTCGTGCTGCGAGCACAAACGACAACAAAGAAAGATCGTAGTTGGTTTCCTGACGAGGAAAAGACATTTGAGTAAAAAGCAGAACTGGTGATACCTGTGCCCTTTCATCATCGTATTCCAGATATCCCATCCCATCCAGCCTTTGTAGGTCGATCCAGCCTTTCCAGATCACACACACACCGTTCAAGATCATAGGGGCCTTTAAATAGACCTGCAAGGACAGCGCGAGAGCGAACCACATTAATGTCCACATTTGCCATTTTAAATAGCAACCAATATGTGTTGTGACATTGGTTAAGTATTTGCAGCGCTTATGGTGTTGTTCAAAATCCTCTCATGTAATCACAGTTACATCTAAGCTGTTAAGGCAGATGGCAGTGAGTCATATTAAAAGTACATCAGTTCTTTCTGTAAGAATCACACAAAGATGTGTTATCTGCTCCTCACGACAAAAACACTGGGCGTGCACGGATTGTGCTTTGGCCCTGGGGTGGAGCAGCAGCTTCATGTGAACACGAGTTCATTCGAAATGACGGCTTTAAATCAGAATCTATCGGCTGTTAAAGCTCCGTGTTTGGGACGTGGACGCCTTCCTGCCGCTGACCCCTCCTGCTCCATCGTCTGTGAAACAGAAAAACCACAAAGTACGTCAAGGCCTCTCCAGAGACTCTGAGTGTCGGACTATTAAATGACACACACACACACACAAACTTGCAATTACAAATGTGTGCACGTGCGACTGGTCGAGGTCGTTGAATGTACACGAATGTTTGTGTGAGTGATGCTTTCACTCCTTTGATACAGTGTAGCTAAAATGATCAAACGTGAGTGTCGCATATCAAAAACATCTTCTTTGTGTTCGTTTTTAGAGGCATTTGAATTTCAAAGCCTCTGGAAAAGGTCTGCGGCTTCTTTAATGGTCTCATTCAGACATTAGACTGCACAGCTTTCATCCCTTTCATTATTCATTGAAAATAAATGTAATCTTGCCTCAAATGTCACGTGTTTTCAGTTAAGTCAGAAAGAGAAACGGAACAACATTAGCCGATCGATAGTAGACTGTCCACGTCACTCTTCTTTGACCTTGTTTTGTCTCTGTTTTGTCTTTCCGTCAGTGAGAGAGGTGAAATAGCTGTGATAATAAAGGGACTAGAAGCGCTCACTTATATTTCATGAGCCCTCGTCTCTTCCTTGTTTGCTGAGCAGCACAGTGCGTTGGGAGAGGATCAGGCTGTGGTCAGGGTGCGTATGCCACAGTCTGCATGTATGCACGAACTGAGTTTAGATCACGTTCGCATCTTCAGGATCACAAAACTATTTCTCTGTTTGGATTTGCTGTTCAAGTAGCTGCAAACTGAACTACTTCTCAGTATTTGGCAATACATAAAAAAATAATTAGAGTTTTTTTTGGGTTCCATCAAAATACTTGAGGAATAGAAAACACACGACACCAATAGCTCAAACGCTACACTTTATTTCCTGTCTACTCTAACTTTGTTTGACTTGCTGGGCAGGCAGCATACTCAGGGTGTAACTGCCTGCTGTGGCCAAAGATACCTCTGCGAGCGTGAACCTGCGAAAATCAATATGCCTTAAAAACGCTTATATTTGATCACATTTCTCCCTTCCTCAAAAACATACTGGGCTCATTCTACCAGTCTTTGTGCTCCTGAGAAAGGCCCTCAGAGATCAATAAAAACCCATATCTAATAAATCAGTATCAGCTTGTTTGCAGCGCCCTGAACTGAGGCAAAACCCCGAAGAAGCAGCCAAAAACAGTCAGTTAGTTAAAACACAGTCAGACTAAACAATGAATTTCACAAGATTTAAGAAATTATTTCAGCCAAAAGAGTTCATAATGTAGGATGCAGGACACTCAGCCTTCGTCCTTTTCTTTACTCTGATGTCTGTAACCCAATGAAGCAGCACCTCTGACAGATGCAGAGAGTGTATTTGTCAGGGTGGGAAGCTGTGAGGGGCTATTTTTATCAACATCAATAAGTATTTTGGTATGAATGAACAAAACTTAAACACATCCACAGACACACAGATGACTGGATTTCTCTGAGTGACACTGGGTGAGCTTTATGGTCCTGCATTTTTACTCAGGCTATTTTTGGACGCTCTCTCACAGGACCTCTTTTACGACAGCTACCCACACTGCACCGGGGTTGCAGGGGAGACCGCACCCCAAGAGACTGTGGGTTTTTGTGTTTATTCGAGTGAATGTTTTTCTGTGTGTGTGTGTGTGTGTGTGTGTGTGTGTGTGTGTGTGTGTGTGTGTGTGTGTGTGTGTGTGTGTGTGAAAGCAAGAGAGAGCAAGAGGAATGGCTTCCACATCTGTGGGGCTGCATATTGCTTTTAAAAGAAAGCTTCATTTAGCTTGACAGGGAAAACGCACGTGTGTGTGTCTGTGTGTGTGTGTGTGTGTGTGTGTGTCTGTGTGTGTCTGTGTGTGTGTGTGTGTATGTGTGTGTGTGTGTGTGTGTGTGTGTGTGTCTGTGTGTGTGTGTGTGTGTGAGGGGAAAATATGTAGAAACGGCCTGACCACAGACTTCCTTTTGAGAGAGAACCATGTCAACCCCCACATCCATTTACTAAGACACACACGTGAAGACAGGAGAACTCACACACTGCAGCGAATATGAAAAACAAGCAGAGTGAAATCCAGTGGAAATGCGAACCACACTCAGTGAAGCGTTGCCTTACTCTTGGTCTCAGAGACTATGTATGTACTGATTTAACTGGTAAGAGTTACACATACTTTATAAAGTGCGACCATCCACTGTGAGTCTTCCTCACAACAACATTTGAAGCAAACTTCACGTTTTCACTTGTAAGAACAAACAGACTCTAAAACCACATGTGCCTACGTGCTTTGTCATCACACGTGAAGTTTACTGAGGTTAAATATATTTCACATGGTTTCCCATAACCGTGCATTTACCAGGGCGCCGCTGCTGTTTCTGTGTTAAAGGGCTGAGCGTGCATACAGACTTCTATTAAGCGATGTTAAGCATGAAAAACAGTTTCCTTGGCTCGATTTTGTTCTTTTACTGGGAGTTTGGGCATTTTGTGAGAGAAATCATTCACTATTTTGAGTCCATGGCCTTTCAAATCGTACTTTCTCTTTGATAGGATCATCTCTGTCTGTGAGCTGCAATGCAAAGGCAAATCGGTGCTGTGACGCCTGTAAAAGCTGTAGTTGTAAAATGATTCATCATTTTCATTATTCGAATGTTAGATTTTATACCAGCGAGTCTCCAGTGGAGCCTGTGACAATCTGAGATGTGTTGGATTTATTTCCATTGAGGTCAAAATGCTTCTTTTGTCTTTTTCTCCGATCACATCGATTTCTCTTTGGACTCTAACATTAAATCCTCAACACAGGAATCTTGCAGCATTGCACTGAATATATATATATTTATTTCTTAAGTGACTATTTTGTCTTCTTTCCGTTTGTTTCATTTTTGTAAATTGCTTTTAACGTTTGGTACGTGCAGTGTCGTGTGGTTCTTGCTAAGTAATTACGACTTATTTTAAACCAGTGTGTGAGTGCACATGTGTGCGTTGGTCTTTGGTGGGGTTCTCCTGATGATATTATAGAGTCACAATCAGCATCTTTTTTGTACTGTTTCTTATCCATCCATAGAAATGCAGACGTATGAGTGAGGCTAACATTGTCACACTCATACGTTGACATCATGCTCGCTCTCGTCTGTCTCTTGGTACTTCACACAGCTTAGATTGATGACGGACACGAAGAGGTCACTCAGTCATTGGATGGCTGGTGAAATATCCTGACTGACCTGTTGTGACCTTCACAGGTGTGTTTGTGGATCATCTCTGCTCACTGTGACATGTTACTCTGACTGGTTTAAACTAATTCTCCTCATGTGTTATTGACTGCTGATGAGGATTGTACGTGACAGGAACAACCAGTTCGTTTGTGAATGAGTGTGAATTATATTTCTTCTGTGAATATTTGCGTTTGTGTAAAGAATAGAAATCTAATTATCGTATTTTCTTCCACTTTGTCAGAAAAAACAGAGCCAAGCAAAGACGTATCACATGCTAACACATCCACCGAGCCGCCGGTTATTGTAAGTGCTTTTGAGATTGTGTGTGTGTGTGTAACAGAGAGAAAGGCAGAGTAGATGTTGGCAGACATTGTGTGACGCAGATGGAGGGAGATGTGTTGGCATACTGCCCTTCATTCAGCCTGATGCCAACCATCTAGTCAGCACAACAACCCACTACAGCGCGCACACACACACAGACCAGTGCCCACAAAGTGTGTGTGATCACAATGGGTTATCTGTGTTTCAGCCCTTTGAGTTGTGGCAGTGCGTCTCTCCTACACATGTCAATGCACACGCAAACACATTCGAGTAACACAAAAACGTGCCTTCTTTAATTCCTCCGCCACAATTCAGCGCATAACTTTTTTGCTTTCAGGCGTGTGTGTGTGTGTGTGTGTGTATGTGTGTGTGTGTGTGTGTGTGTGTGTGTGTGTGTATGTGTGTGTGTGTGTGTGTGTCTGTGTCTACTGTCTAAGCTGGAGGCACCGACTGATTTAGTGCAGTAATTATGTTATTATCCAGAAGAATGTAACATCAGTGTCTGGGGGGTTGAATGTGTCGATTACAAAGAGTCACTCAAACACCAGCGTGTGTGTGTGTGTGTGTGTGTGTGTGTGTGTGTGTGTGTGTGTGTGTGTGTGTGTGTGTGTGTGTGTGTGATTTAGATTAAAGATGATCTGTAGTGACTATGTGGAAATCTGTGTGTGTGTTATTCACACAATAAACACGTGCCCTTGTGTGCGTCTGAGTCAGCAGCCAGATGCTTTCTTTTCTGCCTGCTTTCCCCGTTCACTCCTTTTATCTCATCATCCATGTGATTGCCTCGTATGATACAGGACCGTGGACTGCTCTGAAGAATGGAGTCTCAGGACAGCTGCGAGGATAATAAAGTGCACATCACATGAATCATTCCTGATTCATCCACAGCACACACGATGGCCTTTTCACAGCCAGCAGACATCGTTTTCTCATCTCTGGAAGTTAAAGCAGAGAAGCTGAGGGAGACGTTTGGAAAGAGTTTAGGATTTTAGTCTAAAGATCGTAGCCAGCATGCAGGAGAAAATATTCCCATATTCTCATATTTCAAATGGAACTCAGTTCTTTATCTCAACAATAGCTCCGGTATGAATTCATTTAAGGCTTTATTCATTGCACACAGACTACATGGATCGAAGCTCAATAGTTATCAGCAGTGTTGGTCAAGTTACTTGAAAAAAGTAATCAGTAACTCATTACTGATTACTTCCCCAAAAAGTAATCCCGTTACTTTACTGATTACTTATTTTCAAAAGTAATTAATTACTTAGTTACTTAGTTACTTTTTAAAAACACGATTTACAACCTGAGTAGGTGATAAAGCGATAGATCTTTCAGTCCCAATTCTACTTTTTCTGCATAATCCATCATACAAAATGTAATCAAATGGAAAAGTCTCTTTTTAAAACTTGTTTTATTAGTTTTAATCTTTTAACTTTATGCATCAAGCAAAAATAAAATTATCTGCAACATTCTCTGACTGGAAGAAATTAGTTTAACATTTAAACCTATTTTCTGCACATTCCAGCACATAAAATAAAATATTTTTTGTGTTTACACTCAGTCTTTCAAATAGATGCAAGTAAAACACAGCAGAAAATAAATAAAGTCAAAGACTAGCGGTCCTGTTGCTCTATTTTCACCTGTAAAGCAGGAGTGGGGTAGGCGGAGGTTTACCCTGGTGCAGGTGTGCCGCGGTCAGTGGAAGAATCTGCGAGTTTCTCTGTGAGTTTCCCATTACGTCGTAGCTACTCGAGTGCTTGTTTGGAAGTTTAGGGTTTTTCTCGCTGTAAAAAGAAGTTTTCTTCCCACGCACAGCGGACACTAATGTTTTTGTCACTTTTTATGGAATCAAACTCAAAGTAAGGTCAGTACTTCCACGCTTTAAACGCTGCACGCTCATACTCTCTCTGCACTCGATATATGATCCATTGTTGATCTGCACACAGCTGTTGTCACCAACGTCGCACTCGCTTACGTCACTGTCATGAGACATTCTCGCAAAAAAATCACGGTTTTAGTAACGCAGTAACGCAGCGTTCCTACAGGAAAGTAACGGTAATCTCATTACCGTTTTTGCAATAGTAATCCCTTACTTTGCTCGTTACTTGAAAAAAGTAATCAGATTACAGTAACGCATTACAAGTAACGCGTTACTGCCCATCTCTGGTTATCAACATGAACACGCTGTGATATCGCTGATGTAGGTCGTTTTGAAACCATAGTGATCAGTCAATGAAACCAGACAGAAATGGTTAATCCACTGAAATATACTCAGAATCATTATGCTAATAATGATGCAAAGGAAAATACCATAAAGCGCTAAAACAGCTGTGCTCACCTTCATGGTTACAGGCACACAGACTGATCCTGCAGCCATGTTATGCATGCAATAACATTAAAATCGATTGTAACTACAAACGATTTAAAACCAATTTCCCGTCTCCAGAGGTGTAAAACTACACCATTTTACACAGACGTGACAAAAACTGCAGGTCCTTGGATTCATGCTTGAGTCAGTCCCCAAAGACCTCCAACTTTAACAAAGAAATCGACAAACTTACAGCCTGGTACAAAAGCCAGCTCGCAGCTCCATGACAACTCTGTGGGGTTTACTTTAAAGCAGGGGTGGGGAACTCCAGGCCTCGAGGGCCGGCGTCCTGCAGGTTTCAGATCTCACCCTGGGTCAACACACCTGAATCACATGATTAGTTCATTACCAGGCCTCTGGAGAACTGCAGGACATGTTGAGGAGGTCATTTACCCATTTAATCAGGACACATCTAAAACCTGCAGGACACCGGCCCTCGAGGCCTGGAGTTCCCCACCCCTGCTTTAAAGGCTTCGAAGACTTAAAAGTATGTGTGATTAGGAGCTTGACCACTTCGAACGTGGTTGGTGCTTACGCAGTTGGCTGTGACCTCTAGCTGTTTTCTTGGTTTCAGCTGAGCGTCTTGTGTTTTTTAAGACCTCTTTTAATGTAATAATATAACACATAATACAGCTGCTGTGTGGTTAACTGTTAACAACCTGTGTAAAACTGAGTGCTGTGTTCACTGTACTGCTTTATAGCTACTATAGCCATCACTGAGAGGCCCAGCATGAAACACTACTGCCGAGTCACACTTTCCAACCTTTGCATATATGAGAGGTTTTTTTGTTTGTTCACCACAACAGAATCATTTTGGGACCGGCTTTGCAAACTGAGAAAGATTTCAAGATAAAGTGATATTTTGAGATAAATAGTCAACATAAATAGTCGGCGATCCCTCGTCTCTCACCTCTAGATCCTCTCTGTGCGATCGCTCTCTGTCCTCAAAGTCTCTCGTCCTGCGTCGAGCCTCTTCGAACGCGGCTGAGCCAGAGCGTCCTCGTGTCCGAGCACAAACGACACAAAAGAAAGTCGTAGTTGGTTTCCTGCGAGGAAAAGACATTTGGTAAAGCAGAACTGGTGATACCTGTGCCCTTTCATCATCGTATTCCAGATATCCCATCCCATCCAGCCTTTGTAGGTCGATCCAGCCTTTCCAGATCACACACACACCGTTCCAGATCTAGGGGCCTTTAAATAGACCTGCAAGGACAGCGCGGGCGGCGAACCACCTTATGTCCACATTTGCCATTTTAAAATAGCAACCAATATGTGTTGTGACATTGGTTAAGTATTTGCAGCGCTTATGGTGTTGTTCACAAATCCTCTCATGTAATCACAGTTACATCTAAGCTGTTAAGGCAGTGGCAGTGAGTCATATTAAAAGTACATCAGTTCTTTCTGTAAGAATCACACAAGATGTGTTATCTGCTCCTCACGACAAAAACACTGGGCGTGCACGGATTGTGCTTGGCCCTGGGTGGAGCAGCAGCTTCATGTGAACACGAGTTCATTCGAAATGACGGCTTTAAATCAGAATCTATCGGCTGTTTTTAAGCTCCGTGTTTGGGACGTGGAGCCTTCCTGCCGCTGACCCCTCCTGCTCCATCGTCTGTGAACAGAAAAACCACAAAGTACGTCAAGGCCTCTCCAGAGACTCTGAGTGTCGGACTATTAATGACACACACACACACACACACTTGCATTACAAATGTGTGCACGTGCGACTGTCGAGGTCGTTGAATGTACACGATGTTTGTGTGAGTGTGCTTTCACTCCTTTGATACAGTGTAGCTAAAATGATCAAACGTGGTGTCGCATATCAAAAAACTCTTCTTTGTGTTCGTTTTTAGAGGCATTTAATTTCAAAGCCTCTGGAAAAGGTCTGCGGCTTCTTATGGTCTCATTCAGCATTGACTGCACAGCTTTCATCCCTTTCATTATTCATTGAAATAAATGTAATCTTGCCTCAAATGCTCACGTGTTTTCAGTTAAGTCAGAAAGAGAAACGGAACAACATTAGCCGATCGTAGTAGACTGTCCACGTCACTCTTCTTTGACCTTGTTTTGTCTCTGTTTTGTCTTTCCGTCAGTGAGAGAGGTGAAATGCTGTGATAATAAAGGGACTAGAAGCGCTCACTTATATTCATGAGCCCTCGTCTCTTCCTGTTTGCTGAGCAGCACAGTGCGTTGGGAGAGGTCAGGCTGTTGTCAGGTGCGTATGCCACAGTCTGCATGTATGCACGAACTGAGTTTAGTCACGTTCGCATCTCCGGATCAAACTATTTCTCTGTTTGGATTTGCTGTTCAAGTAGCTGCAAACTGAACTACTTCTCAGTATTTGGGAATACATAAAAAAATTTAGAGTTTTTTTTGGGTTCCATCAAATACTTGAGGAATAGAAAACACCGACACCAATAGCTCAAACGCTACCACTTATTTCCTGTCTACTCTAACTTTGTTTGACTTGCTGGGCAGGCAGCATACTCAGGGTGTAACTGCCTGCTGTGGCCAAAGATACCTCTGTCGAGGTGAACACTGCGAAAATCAATATGCCTTAAAAACGCTTATATTTGATCACATTTCTCCCTTCCTCAAAAACATACTGGGCTCATTCTACCAGTCTTTGTGCTCCTGAGAAGGCCCTCAGAGATCAATAAAAAACCCATATCTAATAATCAGTATCAGCTTGTTTGCAGCGCCCTGAACTGAGGCAAAACCCCGAAGAAGCAGCCAAAACAGAGTTAGTTAAAAACACGTCAGGCTAAAAAATGAATTTCACAAGATTTAAGAAATTATTTCAGCCAAAAGAGTTCTATGAGGATGCAGACACTCAGCCTTCGTCCTTTTCTTTACTCTGATGTCTGTAACCAATGAAGCACACCTCTGACAGATGCAGAGAGTGTATTTGTCCGGGTGGGAGATGTGAGGGGCTATTTTTATCAACATCAATAAGTATTTTGGTATGAATGAACAAAAATTAAAAACATCCACAGAAACACAGATGACTGGATTTCTCGAGTGACACTGGGTGAGTTTATGTGTCCTGCATTTTTACTCAGGTATTTTTGGACGCTCTCTCACAGGACCTCTTTTACGACAGCTACACACAATGACAGGGGTGCAGGGGAGACGAACCCCAAGAGACATGTGGGTTTTTGTGTTTATTCGAGTGAATGTTTTTTGTGTGTGTGGTGTGTGTGTGTGTGGTGTGTGTGTGTGTGTGTTGTGTGTGTGTGTGAAAGCAAGAGAGAGCAGAGGAATGGCTTCCATCTGTGGGGCTGCATATTGCTTTTAAAAGAAAGCTTCATTTAGCTTGACAGGGAAAACGATTTGTGTCGTGTGTGTGTGCTGTGTCTGTGTGTCTGTGTGTGTGTGTGTGTGTGTGTGTGTGTCGTGTGTGTGTGTGTGTGTGTGTGTGTGTGTGTGTTGTGTGTGTGTGTGTGTGTGTGTGTGTGTGTGTGTTGGTTGTGTGTGTGTGTGTGTGTGTGTATGTGTGTGTGTGTGTGTGTGTGTGTGTGTGGGGGAATATGTAAACGCCCGACCACAGACTTCCTTTTGAGAGGAACCATGTCAACCCCCACATCCATTTACTAAGACACACACGTGAAAGCAGGAGAACTCACACATGCAGCGATATGAAAAACAAGCAGAGTGGAATCCAGTGGAAATGCGAACCACACTCAGTGAAGCTTGCCTTACTCTTGGTCTCAGAGACTATGTATGTACTGATTTAACTGGTAAGAGTTACACATACTTTATAAAGTGCGCCATCCACTGTGAGTCTTCCTCACAACAACATTTGAAGCAAACTTCACGTTTTCACTTGTAGAACAAACGACTCTAAACCACATGTGCCTACGTGCTTCGTCATCACACGTGAAGTTTACTGAGGTTAAATATATTTCACATGGTTTCCCATAACCGTGCATTTACCAGGGCGCCGCTGCTGTTTCTTTTTTTAAGGGCTGACGTGCATACAGACTTCTATTAAGCGATGTTAAGCCGAAAAAACAGTTTCCTTGGCTCGATTTTGTTCTTTTACTTGGAGTTTGGGCATTTTGTGAGAGAAATCATTCACTATTTTGAGTCCCTGGCCTTTCAATCGTCTTCTCTTTGATAGGATCATCTCTGTCTGTGAGCTGCAATGCAAAGGCAAATCGGTGCTGTGACGCCTGTTAAAAGCTGTGTTGTAAAATGATTCATCATTTTCATTATTCGAATGTTGATTTATACCAGCGAGTCTCCAGTGGAGCCTGTGACAATCTGAGATGTGTTGGATTTATTTCCATTGAGGTCAAATGCTTCTTTTGTCTTTTTCTCCGATACAATCGATTCTCTTTGGACTCTAACATTAATCCTCAACACAGGAATCTTGCAGCATTGCACTGAATATATATATATTTTTCTTAAGTGACTATTTTGTCTTCTTTCCGTTTGTTTCATTTTTGTAATTGCTTTTAACGTTTGTACGTGCAGTGTCGTGTGGTTCTTGCTAAGTAATTACACTTATTTTTAAAACCAGTGTGTGGTGCACATGGTTGCGTTGGTCTTGGTGGGGTTCTCCTGATGATATTATAGAGTCACATCCGCATCTGTACTGTTTCTTTCCATCATAGAAATGCAGACGTATGAGTGAGGCTAACATTGTCACACTCATACGTTGACATCATGCTCGTCTCGTCTGTCTCTTGGTACTTCACACAGCTTAGTTGTGACGGCACGAAGAGGTCACTCAGTCATTGGATGGCTGGTGAAATATCCTGACTGACCTGTTGTGACCTTCACAGGTGTGTTTGTGGATCCTCTCTGCTCACTGTGAACTGTTACTCTGACTGGTTTAACTAATTCTCCTCATGTGTATTGACCGCTGATGAGGATTGTACGTGACAGGAACAACCAGTTCGTTTGTGAATGAGTTGGGAATTATATTTCTTCTGTGAATATTTGCGTTTGTGTAAAGAATAGAAATCTAATTATGTATTTTCTTCCACTTTGTCAGAAAAAACAGAGCCAAGCAAAGACGTATCACATGCTAACACATCCACCGAGCCGCCGGTTATTGTAAGTGCTTTTGAGATTGTGTGTTGTGTGTGTAACAAAGAGAAAGGCAGAGTAGATGTTGGCAGACATTGTGTGACGCAGATGGAGGGAGATGTGTTGGCCTACTGCCCTTCATTCAGCCTGATGCCAACCATCTAGTCAGCACAACAACCCACTACAGCGCGCACACACACCAGACCCGTGCCCCAAAGTGTGTGTGATCACAATGGGTATCTGTGTTTCAGCCCTTTGAGTTGTGGCAGTGCGTCTCTTCCACATGTCAATGCACACACGCAAACACATTCGGTAACACAAAAACGTGCCTTCTTTAATTCCTCCGCCCCAATTCAGCGCATAACTTTTTGCTTTCCGGCGTGTGGTGTGTGTGTGTGTGTTGTGTGTGTGTGTGTGTGTGTGTGTGTGTTGTGTGTGTGTGTGTGTGTGTTGTGTGTGTGTGTCTGTGTCTACTGTCTAAGCTGGGCAACCGACTGATTTAGTGCAGTAATTATGTTATTATCCAGAAGATGTAACATCAGTGTCTGGGGGGTTGATGTGTCGATTACAAAGAGTCTCATTGTGACAGGCACCCTTTGACCTTGAGTAACTGGAATATCGCTGCGTTTGGATGAAAAATGTTGTGTCTGCCAAAATGACTGGTCTTTTATATTCAATCAGCATTCACAGGAGAAAAAAAGACATCAACGTTTTGCTGCTGATCTATTTGAAAACTTCTCAACCCAAAGTTGGAGCAACAATAATTTTCTTTAACCTACTAATCGGCCTAATCTTCTTATCGTCATGTGTGTTTTCCAGTACAGGTGAAACAATCAAATTTCCCTCCCCTTTCTATTTTGAAAAAAGGAAAGAAACGAGAATTTTGCCTCAGCTCATTTTTTTCTTTCTCTTCTGTCTGAGAGAAGAAGGAATTAACTTTGCCTTTGAAGCTCAGACAGGACACAGAGATAACTCGATCACCAGCTAACGAGACACAGAGAGTTACAGAGAAAGAGAGACAGATGGAGAGGTGGAGTTCAGACCACAGAAATGCAGAGGCTGAATCTGTGCAGCTATTCAGCAACACTCGTCAGGCACACCCAGAGAAAACAACAAAAAGCTCATAGCGCGATCCGCTGTGGCTGCTGTTTCTAGCAACTCTACAAACTCTGATTCTTTTGGTATGAAACAAGAATTGAAATGTAAAATCATCTGTGGGGCCGTTGCTTTTAGACAGCCATGACTCTTCCTCAGGGTCAGTGCACATTTTTTCTTTAATATAAAATCACATGAGCTATTATCATTTTATTATTGATTTATATTATTTTGATCTCCATATGTATGAAGCTAAGCTTTATACGTTATGATTCATATATACTGATAAGGATAGCAACAATGTACTCATGTGCTCCATCTCAAACGTGCGTTTTAGTAACATGACCTTCACGTGCGGTTACTTTACTGCACAGTGGAACAGTTTCCATCCTCTGATTGCCGATGTGTCCAAAATCATTTTAAATATGGAAACAACGCGTTTATACATTGTGTTAAAGAAGCTAGTGATGGTGTTTCTACTGATTTAGTGAGAGACACAAGGTTTCCTTTTTCTGCCGCAGCCTCGGGGAAGCCACATGAGCTCAGTCGCATAAAAGGCAACCTGGATCAAATCTTTCTTTCTGTTTCACACGATGACATTCAGCCTCTCTTTTCTTTCATTTCTGCAGGACCATGTGCCACAAAGCTGTGCCTGAGCCGGCTGTGTGTCTCCTTTTGCAAACTAGCTATGAAACATCACATTGTGCTCACCGAGTCTCTCACACCATTCAAGCATTAAACAAACACAGTAAAATTATAGGAATAAAATTCATTGCAGAGCATGCACAGTCATGAACACACACACACACACACACACACACACACACACACACACACACACACACACGTACGGTGTGGAAATAAAAACATAGAAAATGCTGCAGGTGCTGAGAGACACACACAGACATTAATGGACAAAAACAAGAATGCAGATACACAAATGAAACTGTGGACACACACACACATGCACACACACACACGAGGTGGTTTAGTGCATGACAGTGTGATAGATGGTGAGAAATGAAGGACACAGACCCTGTTCTTTTCTGCTGGCTGTCTGTGTGTCATCAGTCCCAGATTTTAGAAACCACAGGGTCCTAAAAAATAAACAATTTGGGGTTCATTCGGAGGGCGTCAGCTTAGGAAGGATGCCACTGATCTCCCCAAAGCCTTGCTGGGAAAGTGAGTTTGTCTCAAGCAATGAAATGCATTTGGGACACTTTCAAATTTCAAACCTACAGAATCTCAGTTTAGAAATCGGTTTATAGCGTCTACATGCAGTTCAAAGGTCACATTTGAACTACTAAAATGAACACATCACCTTGTTTTGCCAAGTTTGCATCAATTAAACTTCTCAAAGGAATGCACAAAATGAGCAAACTACTTTCCCTTCTGAGGCTTTTGGGAAACCTGACAAAACTGTAGTCATTCAATAGTTCATGAATATCAAGTCAGATCAATTATCAGATTAGAATTACCGCCAAACTG
The DNA here is from genome assembly GCF_900408965.1 of Simochromis diagramma. Taxonomy (NCBI): domain Eukaryota; kingdom Metazoa; phylum Chordata; class Actinopteri; order Cichliformes; family Cichlidae; genus Simochromis; species Simochromis diagramma. Next base: position 240,153 of record NW_024386765.1, on the reverse strand, counting down.
ATCATGCACTAAACCTACGGTTCAAACTACAGAAATAATCTTTAAAGAAAAAGAATAATAATTAAAAACAAACTACAGAACACAAGCACACATCACACAACCCAAGCACTAAGCAAGGAAAGCGATATTACAAATTTGATGCTGCAGATATATATTACACTCTTGATACATTTCTACTTTTAATTCACTTTGATACTTTTCTACTTTCAGCGTCTGAAAGCATCTGTGAGAAAATTCAGCAGAGGATCAAAATCATTTTCAGTGAGCCAATTTATTTTCAGAGTTGCAAACAAGAAACTGCACTACAAGCAAGCTGTGTTGGTGATGCTGTTTGCTCTGTCCAGTCCTGCAAAGCCAGTCTGTGACATGAATATGTTAGAGGGCAAAAAGAGCAGGAGCCTTTTTGCCATTTAATTCTCTTTTTCACACTAAAATGCACCGTAAAAAATAATTACACGTCAAGCTTTGTTGCGACCTCCAGAGCTGCAGTTTGTGTTCACTGTACTGCTTTATAGCTACTATAGCCATCACTGAGAGGCCCAGCATGAAACACTACTGCACGAGTCACATTTCCAACCTTTGCATATATGAGAGGTTTTTTTGTTTTGTTCACCACAACAGAATCATTTGGGACCGGCTTTGCAAGACTGAGAAAGATTTCAAGATAAAGTAGATATTTGAGATAAATAGTCAACATAAATAGTCGGCGATCCCTCGTCTCTCACCTCTAGATCCTCTCTGTGCGATCGCTCTCTGTCCTCAAAGTCTCTCGTCCTGCGTCGAGCCTCTTCGAACGCGGCCTGAGCCAGAGCGTCCTCGTGCTGCGAGCACAAACGACAACAAAGAAAGATCGTAGTTGGTTTCCTGACGAGGAAAAGACATTTGAGTAAAAAGCAGAACTGGTGATACCTGTGCCCTTTCATCATCGTATTCCAGATATCCCATCCCATCCAGCCTTTGTAGGTCGATCCAGCCTTTCCAGATCACACACACACCGTTCAAGATCATAGGGGCCTTTAAATAGACCTGCAAGGACAGCGCGAGAGCGAACCACATTAATGTCCACATTTGCCATTTTAAATAGCAACCAATATGTGTTGTGACATTGGTTAAGTATTTGCAGCGCTTATGGTGTTGTTCAAAATCCTCTCATGTAATCACAGTTACATCTAAGCTGTTAAGGCAGATGGCAGTGAGTCATATTAAAAGTACATCAGTTCTTTCTGTAAGAATCACACAAAGATGTGTTATCTGCTCCTCACGACAAAAACACTGGGCGTGCACGGATTGTGCTTTGGCCCTGGGTGGAGCAGCAGCTTCATGTGAACACGAGTTCATTCGAAATGACGGCTTTAAATCAGAATCTATCGGCTGTTAAAGCTCCGTGTTTGGGACGTGGACGCCTTCCTGCCGCTGACCCCTCCTGCTCCATCGTCTGTGAAACAGAAAAACCACAAAGTACGTCAAGGCCTCTCCAGAGACTCTGAGTGTCGGACTATTAAATGACACACACACACACACACACTTGCAATTACAAATGTGTGCACGTGCGACTAGTCGAGGTCGTTGAATGTACACGAATGTTTGTGTGAGTGATGCTTTCACTCCTTTGATACAGTGTAGCTAAAATGATCAAACGTGAGTGTCGCATATCAAAAACATCTTCTTTGTGTTCGTTTTTAGAGGCATTTGAATTTCAAAGCCTCTGGAAAAGGTCTGCGGCTTCTTTAATGGTCTCATTCAGACATTAGACTGCACAGCTTTCATCCCTTTCATTATTCATTGAAAATAAATGTAATCTTGCCTCAAATGTCACGTGTTTTCAGTTAAGTCAGAAAGAGAAACGGAACAACATTAGCCGATCGATAGTAGACTGTCCACGTCACTCTTCTTTGACCTTGTTTTGTCTCTGTTTTGTCTTTCCGTCAGTGAGAGAGGTGAAATAGCTGTGATAATAAAGGGACTAGAAGCGCTCACTTATATTTCATGAGCCCTCGTCTCTTCCTTGTTTGCTGAGCAGCACAGTGCGTTGGGAGAGGATCAGGCTGTGGTCAGGGTGCGTATGCCACAGTCTGCATGTATGCACGAACTGAGTTTAGATCACGTTCGCATCTTCAGGATCACAAAACTATTTCTCTGTTTGGATTTGCTGTTCAAGTAGCTGCAAACTGAACTACTTCTCAGTATTTGGCAATACATAAAAAAATAATTAGAGTTTTTTTTGGGTTCCATCAAAATACTTGAGGAATAGAAAACACACGACACCAATAGCTCAAACGCTACACTTTATTTCCTGTCTACTCTAACTTTGTTTGACTTGCTGGGCAGGCAGCATACTCAGGGTGTAACTGCCTGCTGTGGCCAAAGATACCTCTGCGAGCGTGAACCTGCGAAAATCAATATGCCTTAAAAACGCTTATATTTGATCACATTTCTCCCTTCCTCAAAAACATACTGGGCTCATTCTACCAGTCTTTGTGCTCCTGAGAAAGGCCCTCAGAGATCAATAAAAACCCATATCTAATAAATCAGTATCAGCTTGTTTGCAGCGCCCTGAACTGAGGCAAAACCCCGAAGAAGCAGCCAAAAACAGTCAGTTAGTTAAAACACAGTCAGACTAAACAATGAATTTCACAAGATTTAAGAAATTATTTCAGCCAAAAGAGTTCATAATGTAGGATGCAGGACACTCAGCCTTCGTCCTTTTCTTTACTCTGATGTCTGTAACCCAATGAAGCAGCACCTCTGACAGATGCAGAGAGTGTATTTGTCAGGGTGGGAAGCTGTGAGGGGCTATTTTTATCAACATCAATAAGTATTTTGGTATGAATGAACAAAACTTAAACACATCCACAGACACACAGATGACTGGATTTCTCTGAGTGACACTGGGTGAGCTTTATGGTCCTGCATTTTTACTCAGGCTATTTTTGGACGCTCTCTCACAGGACCTCTTTTACGACAGCTACCCACACTGCACCGGGGTTGCAGGGGAGACCGCACCCCAAGAGACTGTGGGTTTTTGTGTTTATTCGAGTGAATGTTTTTCTGTGTGTGTGTGTGTGTGTGTGTGTGTGTGTGTGTGTGTGTGTGTGTGTGTGTGTGTGAAAGCAAGAGAGAGCAAGAGGAATGGCTTCCACATCTGTGGGGCTGCATATTGCTTTTAAAAGAAAGCTTCATTTAGCTTGACAGGGAAAACGCACGTGTGTGTGTCTGTGTGTGTGTGTGTGTGTCTGTGTGTGTCTGTGTGTGTCTGTGTGTGTGTGTGTGTGTGTGTGTGTGTGTGTGTGTGTGTGTGTGTGTGTGTGTCTGTGTGTGTGTCTGTGTGTGTCTGTGTGTGTGTGTGTGTGTGTGTGTGTGTGTGTGTGTGTGTGTGTGTGTGTGTGTGTGTGTGTGTGTGTGTGTGTGTGTGTGTGTGAGGGGAAAATATGTAGAAACGGCCCGACCACAGACTTCCTTTTGAGAGAGAACCATGTCAACCCCCACATCCATTTACTAAGACACACACGTGAAGACAGGAGAACTCACACACTGCAGCGAATATGAAAAACAAGCAGAGTGAAATCCAGTGGAAATGCGAACCACACTCAGTGAAGCGTTGCCTTACTCTTGGTCTCAGAGACTATGTATGTACTGATTTAACTGGTAAGAGTTACACATACTTTATAAAGTGCGACCATCCACTGTGAGTCTTCCTCACAACAACATTTGAAGCAAACTTCACGTTTTCACTTGTAAGAACAAACAGACTCTAAAACCACATGTGCCTACGTGCTTCGTCATCACACGTGAAGTTTACTGAGGTTAAATATATTTCACATGGTTTCCCATAACCGTGCATTTACCAGGGCGCCGCTGCTGTTTCTGTGTTAAAGGGCTGAGCGTGCATACAGACTTCTATTAAGCGATGTTAAGCATGAAAAACAGTTTCCTTGGCTCGATTTTGTTCTTTTACTTGGAGTTTGGGCATTTTGTGAGAGAAATCATTCACTATTTTGAGTCCATGGCCTTTCAAATCGTACTTTCTCTTTGATAGGATCATCTCTGTCTGTGAGCTGCAATGCAAAGGCAAATCGGTGCTGTGACGCCTGTAAAAGCTGTAGTTGTAAAATGATTCATCATTTTCATTATTCGAATGTTAGATTTTATACCAGCGAGTCTCCAGTGGAGCCTGTGACAATCTGAGATGTGTTGGATTTATTTCCATTGAGGTCAAAATGCTTCTTTTGTCTTTTTCTCCGATCACATCGATTTCTCTTTGGACTCTAACATTAAATCCTCAACACAGGAATCTTGCAGCATTGCACTGAATATATATATATTTATTTCTTAAGTGACTATTTTGTCTTCTTTCCGTTTGTTTCATTTTTGTAAATTGCTTTTAACGTTTGGTACGTGCAGTGTCGTGTGGTTCTTGCTAAGTAATTACGACTTATTTTAAACCAGTGTGTGAGTGCACATGTGTGCGTTGGTCTTTGGTGGGGTTCTCCTGATGATATTATAGAGTCACAATCAGCATCTGTACTGTTTCTTATCCATCCATAGAAATGCAGACGTATGAGTGAGGCTAACATTGTCACACTCATACGTTGACATCATGCTCGCTCTCGTCTGTCTCTTGGTACTTCACACAGCTTAGATTGATGACGGACACGAAGAGGTCACTCAGTCATTGGATGGCTGGTGAAATATCCTGACTGACCTGTTGTGACCTTCACAGGTGTGTTTGTGGATCATCTCTGCTCACTGTGACATGTTACTCTGACTGGTTTAAACTAATTCTCCTCATGTGTTATTGACTGCTGATGAGGATTGTACGTGACAGGAACAACCAGTTCGTTTGTGAATGAGTGTGAATTATATTTCTTCTGTGAATATTTGCGTTTGTGTAAAGAATAGAAATCTAATTATCGTATTTTCTTCCACTTTGTCAGAAAAAACAGAGCCAAGCAAAGACGTATCACATGCTAACACATCCACCGAGCCGCCGGTTATTGTAAGTGCTTTTGAGATTGTGTGTGTGTGTGTAACAAAGAGAAAGGCAGAGTAGATGTTGGCAGACATTGTGTGACGCAGATGGAGGGAGATGTGTTGGCATACTGCCCTTCATTCAGCCTGATGCCAACCATCTAGTCAGCACAACAACCCACTACAGCGCGCACACACACACAGACCAGTGCCCACAAAGTGTGTGTGATCACAATGGGTATCTGTGTTTCAGCCCTTTGAGTTGTGGCAGTGCGTCTCTCCTACACATGTCAATGCACACGCAAACACATTCGAGTAACACAAAAACGTGCCTTCTTTAATTCCTCCGCCACAATTCAGCGCATAACTTTTTTGCTTTCAGGCGTGTGTGTGTGTGTGTGTGTGTGTGTGTGTGTGTGTGTGTGTGTGTGTGTGTGTGTGTGTGTGTGTGTGTGTGTGTGTGTGTGTGTCTGTGTCTACTGTCTAAGCTGGAGGCACCGACTGATTTAGTGCAGTAATTATGTTATTATCCAGAAGAATGTAACATCAGTGTCTGGGGGGTTGAATGTGTCGATTACAAAGAGTCACTCAAACACCAGCGTGTGTGTGTGTGTGTGTGTGTGTGTGTGTGTGTGTGTGTGTGTGTGTGTGTGTGTGTGTGTGTGTGATTTAGATTAAAGATGATCTGTAGTGACTATGTGGAAATCTGTGTGTGTGTTATTCACACAATAAACACGTGCCCTTGTGTGCGTCTGAGTCAGCAGCCAGATGCTTTCTTTTCTGCCTGCTTTCCCCGTTCACTCCTTTTATCTCATCATCCATGTGATTGCCTCGTATGATACAGGACCGTGGACTGCTCTGAAGAATGGAGTCTCAGGACAGCTGCGAGGATAATAAAGTGCACATCACATGAATCATTCCTGATTCATCCACAGCACACACGATGGCCTTTTCACAGCCAGCAGACATCGTTTTCTCATCTCTGGAAGTTAAAGCAGAGAAGCTGAGGGAGACGTTTGGAAAGAGTTTAGGATTTTAGTCTAAAGATCGTAGCCAGCATGCAGGAGAAAATATTCCCATATTCTCATATTTCAAATGGAACTCAGTTCTTTATCTCAACAATAGCTCCGGTATGAATTCATTTAAGGCTTTATTCATTGCACACAGGCTACATGGATCGAAGCTCAATAGTTATCAGCAGTGTTGGTCAAGTTACTTGAAAAAAGTAATCAGTAACTCATTACTGATTACTTCCCCAAAAAGTAATCCCATTACTTTACTGATTACTTATTTTCAAAAGTAATTAATTACTTAGTTACTTAGTTACTTTTTAAAAACACGATTTACAACCTGAGTAGGTGATAAAGCGATAGATCTTTCAGTCCAATTCTACTTTTTCTGCATAATCCATCATACAAAATGTAATCAAATGGAAAGGTCTCTTTTTAAAACTTGTTTTATTAGTTTTAATCTTTTAACTTTATGCATCAAGCAAAGATTTAATTATCTGCAACATTCTCTGACTGGAAGAAATTAGTTTAACATTTAAACCTATTTTCTGCACATTCCAGCACATAAAATAAAATATTTTTTGTGTTTACACTCAGTCTTTCAAATAGATGCAAGTAAAACACAGCAGAAAATAAATAAAGTCAAAGACTCAGCGGTCCTGTTGCTCTATTTTCACCTGTAAAGCAGGAGTGGGGTAGGCGGAGGTTTACCCTGGTGCAGGTGTGCCGCGGTCAGTGGAAGAATCCGCGAGTTTCTCTGTGAGTTTCCCATTACGTCGTAGCTACTCGGTGCTTGTTTGGAAGTTTAGGGTTTTTCTCGCTGTAAAAAGAAGTTTTCTTCCCACGCACAGCGGACACTAATGTTTTTGTCACTTTTTATGGAATCAAACTCAAAGTAAGGTCAGTACTTCCACGCTTTAAACGCTGCACGCTCATACTCTCTCTGCACTCGATATATGATCCATTGTTGATCTGCACACAGCTGTTGTCACCAACGGCGCACTCGCTTACGTCACTGTCATGAGACATTCTCGCAAAAAAAAATCACGGTTTTAGTAACGCAGTAACGCAGCGTTCCTACGGGAAAGTAACGGTAATCTCATTACCATTTTTGCAATAGTAATCCCTTACTTTGCTCGTTACTTGAAAAAAGTAATCAGATTACAGTAACGCATTACAAGTAACGCGTTACTGCCCATCTCTGGTTATCAACATGAACACGCTGTGATATCGCTGATGTAGGTCGTTTTGAAACCATAGTGATCAGTCAATGAAACCAGACAGAAATGGTTAATCCACTGAAATATACTCAGAATCATTATGCTAATAATGATGCAAAGGAAAATACCATAAAGCGCTAAAACAGCTGTGCTCACCTTCATGGTTACAGGCACACAGACTGATCCTGCAGCCATGTTATGCATGCAATAACATTAAAATCGATTGTAACTACAAAACGATTTAAAACCAATTTCCCGTCTCCAGAGGTGTAAAACTACACCATTTTACACAGACGTGACAAAAACTGCAGGTCCTTGGATTCATGCTTGAGTCAGTCCCCAAAGACCTCCAACTTTAACAAAGAAATCGACAAACTTACAGCCTGGTACAAAAAGCCAGCTCGCAGCTCCATGACAACTCTGTGGGGTTTACTTTAAAGCAGGGGTGGGGAACTCCAGGCCTCGAGGGCCGGCGTCCTGCAGGTTTCAGATCTCACCCTGGGTCAACACACCTGAATCACATGATTAGTTCATTACCAGGCCTCTGGAGAACTGCAGGACATGTTGAGGAGGTCATTTACCCATTTAATCAGGACACATCTAAAACCTGCAGGACACCGGCCCTCGAGGCCTGGAGTTCCCCACCCCTGCTTTAAAGGCTTCGAAGACTTAAAAGTATGTGTGATTAGGAGCTTGACCACTTCGAACGTGGTTGGTGCTTACGCAGTTGGCTGTGACCTCTAGCTGTTTTCTTGGTTTCAGCTGAGCGTCTTGTGTTTTTTAAGACCTCTTTTAATGTAATAATATAACACATAATACAGCTGCTGTGTGGTTAACTGTTAACAACCTGTGTAAAAACTGAGTGCTGCAGTTTTTCTCTGCGAATGAACCTTTAATAGCAATAGCTGGAAACTGTGTGATGTGCTCACGTGTACTTTCTGAGCTAGCTAGAGCTAGCTTAGCACAGTCCACCCTCATGTCCAAATATGGTCACTTTTGGCTCAAACATGGAGGAAAATGTAAAGCAAATTAATGACTAACTCAGTGCTTATGAAAAGGCTCAAACTCAGAGCTGACAGTAATGATGTTACATATAAAGCACAGGTTGACTGTCATGCCTTTAACTGTTAAACTGCGATAAGTGTTTTCACCTCAAAGATTAAAGTCATAGACCTGTGTGTGTGTGTGTGTGTGTGTGTGTGTGTGTGTGTGTGTGTGTGTGTGTGTGTGTGTGCCAGGTGTGACAGCAGCAGGTGTAGATAAAGCACGTTACTGGCCTTCTGTTTCTAATCCCCTGCTGAATACAGCCTGCTCTGTCTGTCCTACACACACACACACACACACACACACACACACACACACACACACACACACACACACACACACACACACACACACACCTGCTAAAGCAACAGAAGTATAATAGCAGGGTACTCTTCTACTGTATGACCACTCTCTCTTCTTCTGCCTTTCCACCCTGTAATTATAAAGACTGCAAAACAACACGCGACACACACACACACACACACACACACACTCACACGCGCGCCACATGACAAACAGTAACTGCCAGGTCATCTTGGATGATGTCAAATAGGACTTTGAGCTTCCATCTAAATGATCTGAGACAGATGTGAGAGGAAGGTGAAGACAAATAAACACGAACCCACGAAGAAGAAACTTTTCTCTTTGTGCAAACTGATTCACAGGCCTCACTTTTCAGTTTTCACAGAGCGAAAATGTTGAAACTTTTTTCAGGTCATATCTTTGTATTGCAAAACAATTGTTCCTGGCAGTTGGTGCCTCTATTGTGAGTGACTTGGCCCTGCCCCAGTCTGAATCTCTAACTGCCCGGAGACAAATAATGTGCATCATTGCTATGCAAAGTCCTTTCTGTGTGCACCAGAGGGCCAGAAACTGTGGCATGTTCCTATGGCTTTCATGGAAATATCATGCAAATCCTTCCACACGCTGGAAATACACTTACAAACAAGAGAGAGCACGAGCTCGTACTAAATATTTTTCCAAAGACTCACACGTGCTGACACGCACCAGCACATTTTGCATTGCCAAATATTCTGCAGACACAGTTTACCTGATATGATTGCAGATTTCCAAAGCATTGTGTTTGTGTTTTTTTTTTCAGTCCAGCAACTGAAGAGAAGCTGCAGGACATCAGAGGAGGTCCAAAGCCAGAAACCCTGGAGATGAAGGTTACGTCCCGTGTCATGTGACCTGGAGAAAGTCTGCTTTACTCAGCTACTGTAGCAGGAATCAAATCATTTGTGTTTTTTGTATCTCGCTATTCTCATTACATTATTATTTTCATCATGCTTGATTTTGTCAACATGGTTGACAGCCGTGTGGAGGATGGGGAGGTGGGGGCGGAGCTTAATGTCCAAACAAGAAAATGATTTATATCTGATCAGGCAAAGAAAAAAACTTCGCAGCAAAGCAGCAACATTTTCCAAATAGCAACAGGTTGCCATGTTTACTGTGATGCAGGAAAACAGATGCATCTTGTAGGTTTGAAATAATGATGTTGCAGACATCGCTTTGTGTTTGGGACGTCGTTCTCTTGTGGAGAAACGCACTGTTGCCGCTACACCGATCCACAAACTGCAGCTGATCCTGTTCATCAGGTTTGAAGCAGCTCAGCCAACATCAGCGTGTTTCAAAGCTCAGCTTCCAATCTGTGCTCATCCAGCATCTTCTCAGTATTTAGCAGTTTCCCTTTTCCCATGTAGACTTACATGCAAACCAAAGGTGATGGAGACCAAAGTGTAGTAAGTTAATGGGGAAACAGTGTAGTTCACATCACAACGTGCTGTGAGTTTTCTACACACGTCCGTTTAAACCATTTTCAAGGTTTTCTGATAGTTTTAATGCCAACATGTGAGCTTGGGTGTGAAGCTAAAGCAAACACACGAAAAGCCTTTAGTTAGTTAATGCGTCTTTTACGAGGATGGTGGGTCCACACTGCTCACTAAATTTCTGTGCTGGCTCACACTTTAACTGTTGTTGATGCTGAGATTTCTGAAAAACCAGCTGTATTTGTCAATGTTAGGAAGGCTTAGGGCGCTGCGATAACGGCAACAAAAGAGCACATTCACCTTTGTCCTCGTTCTGAACGTGAATTATGAATGAATGAAATGAGCAGAAGTGAATTCTTTCCTTGATGTGCTTTCAGGGCACGTGAAATGCTGCCAGTGCACCCGCTGACCACATTTTGAGAACCCTAAGCGTAAAAAAAGAAGAATAACTCAGAGGTACAAAGTACACATAAAACATTTCCACTCAGAACACTGGCTGTCCTTCTTTAGAGGCAGGAAAACAATAAAAAACAGCAACGGGAACGAGAAAAGTGTGCGATCGCGTCAGGACATCTGAGGCTCACAGGGACAGAAACACACAGGTGAACTGTTGCACATACTTTGTTCCAGCTCAGCACACGTTTACTGGAAGAGAAGGACTAAGAGCAGAGGAATGGGACTGGCACACTCGTGCTGGATTCCTCACCAGAGTGAGCTCGCGCTCTGTTCAAGCCCGAGTCCAGAAAGAGAGCTCCATTCAAACACAAAGACACGATGTGAACATGCAGCACGGGGACGCGCACAAAGAGCATGCAAACAGAGGACACTAGACAGAACAGTGCATTGTGGGAGTGGGTGTGGTCATTGATCTGAGCCCTTGAGCAGGAAACATGATACTCTGTGGGAGGAGAAGCACATGGATGTGTGTGGATGTGTGTGTGGATGTGTGTGTGGGATGTGTGTGGATGTGTGTGTGGATGTGTGTGTGGGATGTGTGTGTGGATGTGTGTCTCTGTGGGGCTCAGATCAAAGTTTACTTTAACTTATTTCAATCAAACAACCTTCATTAAAATGAACGGAAAAGCCACTCGGGCTGTCTGAGAAGTAACACACACACACACACACACACACACACAGGCTTGGATGAAGAGAAGCAGTAGCAGAGGGAACCAATTAGTGGTCTGGCTTTGATGATGTCACTGACAAGTCACGCACCGATGGCACAGCTTCCGTTCAGAGGGAAACATAACACCGCACACCGCGCACGCACACATGCACGCACACATGCACGCACACTTGATGCTGCTGTGACAGAGTCCTGGAGGCTTAAAGCCGATGAATAAATTAGAGGGCAGCAGAGGCGTCAGATAAGAAATGATTTGCGAGGGCTTGTGTGTGTCAGAGAGATCGCTGCCATCTGGAAGAACTTTTTCACCATCTTTGAAAACAACTCTGAGGTTGGAGCACAAAGCAGACAAACACACTGAAATGCACATTTAGGTTCACAGCTGGCGTCTTCTCACATTGATCAAAGAAGCCAAAGCACTTTGCATCCATCACAGTGTACAGTGTAATTCTGACATTGACTTCATTTGAAATGTCCACTTTCTGCAGCAGCTGATTTGCACCACTGTTGTGTATCTAACCTAAAAAGAGCGACATTTTCAGAGTGACTATGATTGCGAACATTCTTCTTCTGAAAGCTGTCGATGACTCAAAAGTTGTCCGTTTACTCTTGGCGTGGAGCTGCGACGGTGCAATAACATACATCAACAGCTGTGTCCATATTTGCCATATTTTCTATTCACTCCTATCGATCTGGAACAACTTTTATCTGCAGGCCCAATAATAGTATCTAATTATTTGGCACGGAGAGGCACGAACAAAGAGAAAGTAAGGCCCGCTGGGTGTGCGACATATTTGTGGTGTGAATTAATATAAAAAGTGGAGTTAATTGCCATCAGTTGTGCTGTCATGACAAACGGTAAGTTATCACCTGACGATCCTTTAAAGTTTTTTGGGTTGCAAGCTCGACGACTTTGCAGATCTGATTACTTCTCACAGCAGAAGAAAAAGTGTCAGTGCAGGCTCGTCGTACCGGATCAAAGTCAGAACACTTAACAGAGACGGAGCCTCAGCGCTGAAAACCATCACACGGCATTCACACAACTAGACCTTTACAGTTCATACACGTATGACTGAAAATGGCCTGGTTCATGAACATGTTTTCAGTTAGTTTTTCTGCGTCTTCACACGCAAAAAATTCACTCTATTAGGCACACCCGTTCAACTTCTGCTTAATGCTAATATTTAATCAGCCGCTCACATGGCAGCAGATCAATGCATTTAGGCGCGTAGACATGCTCAGGACATCCTACAAAAGAGCATCCGAATGTATCACAATAAAAAGTAAAGAAAGGAGAAAGTATTCAGTGAGCAGCAGCTTTGGCAAAAGTACCTTACTGATGCTGAGGTCAGGAGGAGAAGGCAACTGCAACTAGAAAAATTTGCATTTCCTGCGAAAATGCTGTGTGGATGCCTTAATGCTGAAGTTGCCTGCTGAAAAAGCTGAAAAAGTTGAAAACTTGCAAAAAGTTGTATGGCGGTGAAGAAACTGAAAATAAAAATGTTGCCATGAGCAGGATTCGAACTTGGCCCTCCTGGTCTCAAGGAAGCTACTGATCTCACTGAGCCAAACTTATTCTCACAAAGAAGAGGTGGAGAGACTGACAATTCTGCTGAAATGAGCAGAAGCGGCTGAGAATTGTGCTGATAAGAGGTGAAAAGGCTGAAAACTTTGCAGAAAAGAGGTGAATCAGCAGAATTTCTGCTCAAAATAGTTTTTTTCTGAAAACAGCTGAAAATAAATTGGTGAAAAAGCTGAAATTTGTGTTGAAAAGAGTTAAAAAAGTTTAACTGTTAACTGAAAGAAATATTGCCATAAGCGGGATTTGAACCCGGGCCTCCCAGTCTGAGAACAGCTGCTCATCTCACTGAGCTAAAACACCAGTCAACCCAGTGAGGAAAATCAGTGAACCCACTTATAATGCGGAAGAAATGGGCAAAAAATATTGCAAAAAAAAAAAATTCAATATCTGAAAAAGTATAGAAGTTATGAGCACCAAAAGTCATTGTACCCATTAGCAGAAACAGCAGAATTTTTAAAAGTTTGAACGGTGAAAATTGGCTGAAAACTGAGGGAGTAGTTAAGTGCCAAAAAACGTACGAAAGCAACTAGATTATAGTGGAATAAAGAATAAAGAGAAACAGGAACTCAATAGTGTGGATGCCCTCAGGCATCCACACTATTAAACCTCTTGTAACAACCAAGAAGAGCATCTCTGAATAACAATACACCAAACCCTCACACAGATGTACTACAGCAGCAGAAAGCCACAACACTGGTGACACTGCTAACAACAAGTGGACTGCACAATCATCACATCTCAATCCAAAAGAGCACCTTTACTTTAGCACCTTGGGTCCGAACAAGTACAGCAACCCAACGGTGTTATGGCCTCTTCCCCTCGATTCTTTTGGGTCAATGAAAAAGGCGGTGTCTCGAGCTGTCCTGTTAAAAGCTGCAGAGTAGAGGAGTAGAGGAGGAGGATGGGAATGTGGCGAGAAAGGCAGATATCCATTTTAGAAACGTGGTTACTCCCACGAAAGAATCAACGAAGGGGAAAAGCAATTTTTAAGGACTTTCATGAACAAAAAAAATGACTTAACAAGCATCTAACAAATCACATATTTATGTGAATAACGATAAAGGTAATGTGCTTAAACACGATGTACTACTCTGATTACAGAAGAAAGCACCACTCAGTATTTGAAACTTAAATAATAGTGTAGTTGTTTTGTCGTTAATCAGCCAACATTTATTTAGAAATGGGTTTAATTTTCAGGTCACACCTGCCTCTGAACAAGGCACGGCTGACCCAGATAGACCAATCCAACGCTGAGCGCGACGCAAAGTCAAACCGAAACATAGTGACCGGGGAAGTTTTGACATTTTAAATGCTCCAAAACTCTAAAATAAGAACCGTGCTGTAGTCTGTTTCAGACGAAGCTGCTGCCGGCGCTACAGTTCCTGTTCAGAGGCTTGCTAGCAACTTAGCAGCTAACACTAAAATTAACCTCCTCCACAGCTGGCTCCCATTAGCCTGCAGCAAAACAGAGAGCCTGTAACTTCTACACTCCCTGCCTCTCTCCCTCTTTCTTACACACACACACCATATGCTCAGTCGCCAAGTTTAACCTGGCTGTGCCACTCTTTTGGTTTGGCACCATCAGTGTTTGGAAACGAAGGCGGGAAAAGGGGAGAAATGGAGGGGTAGAGCAATGAAGTGAGGATGAGAGTGAGTAAAGGAGTGGGGGATGAAGCCCACAGCGTGGGAGTGAGGATATGTGCAAAACATACCGGGAGTGGACGGAGGGTTGGATGGACCCATTTTCTTTACCATTTATCTAACTTAGGGACCCAAAGGATCTGGATCTAAGTCCAGCTGGCAGAGTGAAAAAAGGAGATGCAGTATGGATGTTGGCGTAAAATCAAAAGAATAACGAACAGAGAAAGGATCAGGAGAACTACAGGAAAGATAACCCCATTTATATCTAAAGTTACCCTGTGCTGTAATTTCATTTTGAAAAGTTTTCGCCTGCACGAATTGTTTTGCAAGCAGTTAAAACCCCCAACGATCCCCAAGCATCGGGTTTCTCTGTGTGGGTTAGCCGTGACAGTAATTAAGAGAAGAAGTTGCAACGTACACGAGATCTCTGGCCTGGCCTGACAGTCATCTTCTGCAGGAAGGTCCAGTGGGATAGCGAGGCAGGCTGTGAGTGTGTGTTTGTGTGCGTGAAACTAAAGACGGGATATTGGTGGAGTAACGCTGCGGAAACTGTACACCGAGTGCACGAACAAAGGTTCTGCACTGATACGGCAGAGTGGAATTGTTTGCGCTCGGGAAACCACGCTCTCCTGTATTTTTTAATGGAAATGAATCTTACATCAAAGAAAAGACCGAAATCGTTCTGTCTTTTGTTGGAGAAGCATGAAAGGAGCGCGTCCTCGAGCCGGACAGCGAGCAGAAGGACTCGTTTGTGTTTCAGTTTAAAACATGAATATGGAGTCAAACGCCACGCTGTCAGCACGAGCGTCAACATTGTTCGTCTCACGAGGGAGACACAGAAAGCGAGGCCTCGACTTTGGTGCTACGAAACAACTGTTGAGCTGCTTTACATTGACAAGTGCTGGCCTCATTAAAACTTCATAGATCTGTGAGCACCATTAAGGTGACAGAGAAGAGGAGAGTCTTACACGCAAACTGTGCCTCGGCCGTATACGCATGCATCCTCTTGCCTGACACTAAACACAAAGTCTGCAAAATGCTAATCACCCATTAACACGAGTGCATGCACACACACACACACACACGATTTCCCAACGTCAGGGCACTTGAGCTAAATAATTAACAGTGTGAGATTAGCCCGTCAGCCTCAGGGCACGGAGGTCCATCGATTCCCCAGAATGCATTTTTAATGAGCCGCCAGCCGGCATTCATTTCAGCTGGCCAGTGTCCGTGGAGGGTCTCCTGACACACGCACACACACAACCATAGGAAGAGTCCAGGCTTGGCGCCAGGGGACACAATTAACATACACATAAAGACGGCAGCGCCGGTTTACCGAGCAGTGGATATTACTTTGGAAACAGCAGCAAACTAACATCTTCTGAGCTCTCGAAGTTGTTTAACTTCTTTGATGTTAGAAGAGGCTCAGGCCTCAAACAAGGTTTTCATCAATTTGCTGTCGTGAGAGACGAAGCTCGGCAGCGATTTCACCTCTGAGAACAAGCTCCTGTTCACAGCGTCACAATCAGCCCACGCTGGTTTAAAAGCTTATCTTTGCAAAAAAGACAAAATGCGTCCACACGCTCATTGATCCCTTCAAGTCCATCGTGGGCACCTGTACGACCCCTGACACCCAAATCAGTGTGTTTTCTGTCAGCTGTTATTGGCTAAAAGTTGAAGTCAAATGTGTCCTGATACACGTCTACTCAGAAATTCACATGAGGCTTTTTTTTGTCTTTGGTGTCATTTTCATTTCTTGAATAAAAGCGGAACAGAAAGCAAAGGGGCAGACGCCATTTCTCTATTTTTTTTGTTAAAAGTTTCACAATGTCAACGTCATATGAATCAAGCACACATGACTAAACATCTGTTTTCAAACCTGTGGAGGTTTTGCTGTTTGCGTGATTAAAGGTGCAAACAGTGTGTCTCGCTGCTTGACACTGACTGCTGCACTTCACACTACAAAATGAAAGAAATGTGTTTGCTGGAGCTGGTGCATCTTTCACTCATCCTACCCTTCCCGACTCCCTTTCGAAGTCGACGTATTCCCTCGTAGGAACCTGCCTCTGATCTCCGTGCAGGTTGGCTGGGAAGAACTGGAGAGAGAGGTTGGTACCTGTCGCTACGAAGGCCTGTGGAGAAATGGAAAATGCACAATTGAGTCGGTCAGAGGTGAAACGAGATCATTTGAAATGTGCATGAAGTTTTGATTTTTTGAAAACAGATCTCAACACAACTTTTTAGACAACTGGTGTTTTAACTTCAAAATGCTCATTTTCATTTAGCTTCTGAGAAAAATAACAATATATTTTATGCAGGACTTTGGTACCACAGGTCTTCACTATCCAGCGGGTGAAGTTATGGTGACGCTCTGCCTACAGTCTCTTGCTTACTGCTGTCACACATGAACACAGCTTTAGCATCAGTGTACATGCCAGTACAGCACAACTGTCAAAATTCTGTATTAGGAAGCCAGTGACGTCCAAGCAAAGAGAGGAGCTGAAGGCCCGTTTGGGACGGCTGTATTTACACTTCCACTTTTCCTTTTCTGTCACTGTTTGGTTAGATAGGCAAAAAGAAAAAAACCTACTTGGGTTGGTTTAATAATTCAAACATGGACTTTCATATGTTACATGCTACAAGACAAACTAACTGAGTTACATTTAACAGTGTCGCTTGCTCTTTATTTGTTTTGTGACTTTTATTGAACTTTATCAGGCTGCACATTAAAAAATAATCCTAAAAGGGTGTAAAGAGGGCTAATATTGACCTCAGAGTGATAAGTGATAATAAAGGGGATATTGCACAGCTGTGGCTCTGGATGAGCATTTTTATCTACTCGACCTTACTGTTATATCTCAGCTTGGGCCTTGAAACTGGATAACAAACCAGAAGCTGGCATTTAGAAGTTCAGTGACATTATTGTAATTAATCAATGTTAATCGCTTTTTTCTTAAAACGTCCAGAAATGCAAATGAGAAGAATCCCAGCACATTCAGCAGGAAACCTGAAATGCTGAAAATAAGTGACAAATGTTAAAGTTCGATGCATCAAAGCCCCCTCCTCCTCTTTCCCTTTTGCCTTTCTGAGTTTCTTCGTGGTCTAACCGCTCTCCTCTCAGAACAAAAGCTCCAACTGAAACAGCGGCCTGCTCTCCTCACAAACATATAATCACATCAGGCTCCAGTGTTTCTTCTGTTCGGATTTCTGTAAAACAGCTTCTCGCTCTAATGGGATGTGCTCCGCTCGGAATATGCACACGTACCTCCACACAAACGCACAGAAGCACAAATGAAATGAAAATCAATAAAATGCATTTCTCCGTTGCAGTCAGAAAGCAACGAATAACAGAGAGGCAGAAAATTAGGTTAGAAAATGTCGTTTTTATAATGCGAATCTGTGCGTGTGCGCCCACTGTCTTTGTGTGTCCGTGTGATGTGTTGCGTTTGCTGAGACAGATCAATACTAAGGGCATTAGTGATGCGACTGAAACTGGAAGCATATGAATTATGCACCCTTTCAAATCTGTCCCTCATCAGAGAGGGAGCAAAAACTGAATGAAAGAGAAGAAGGACAGAACGACGCGGAGGGGAGCAGAGAACACCCGAGTCATCATTTCTGCTGTATTTGAAGTATTGGATTACAACCATCTGATACTAATTTGCTGCCTACTACTGCTGGAGAGAAAAAAGAGGGAAGGGGAGGCAAAAAGAGAGATGGAGGGAAACGGAGACAAAGGAGCAGAAAAGAAGACAGAAGTGGAGGAGAGGAGACAAGAAACTGAGGCAAAGGTGGAGGAGGACATGAAGTGAGATGAAGAGAAGTATGAGGAGCAAAGAAAATGAAGTCAAAGGAGATGAACATCCAGAGAGAGACAGAGAGAGCAGCGCAGCATGAAAATCGATAGTAGTTTAGAAAAGGACTCATCTCTAATGAGCTGAGCTGAAGATCATTTACTTTGAATTATTGTCCCATTCATCAGATCAATCCTGAACATTTTAGAATGGCCCTGCGATTAGAGCCACGCATCAGTGTGTGTGTGCCTCATTTCATTTCTCGTACGTGTCTAACAAAATACCGAGGCACAGAAATGAGTAGGATTTTTTAAACGAGATAAATGCCTGTTTCTTTAAAAGCCATTGAACTCTAAAGACTTACTGCACATCTGATTTTACTTTCAAAAATAATGAAAACAAAACCACTAAAACTTTGTCTTTGATTTTTTCATGTCAAGTAAAATGAATTCTACAGTTAGCCCGTGAGTTACGTGTTTGTTCTGGAAATCTATTTATTTAAAGTCCCAGAGATTTAAAAGTCTTTGCTTGGAAAAAGGTCTGATGTCATTTTTTTCCCAATCGTTTTTAAAAGTTAATAATCGACTGACTGCGCCAGGGCTGACACACGTCAGCTTTTATTAAAAGCTACACGTTAACGTGTTGTGACGTCGCTACACACACATCCCAATCCGTTGGAGGTCAAACTTTAAAATCCAGAAGTATTAAAAAGACTTTGTGTCGTCCATAAAAGGCCAACCTCGACAGCACATTGTGTCTAATAGTTGTTCACGCTCACCGTTAAAATAGCAGGAGGTCTTTAGCGGCGTCAGGCCGATAGATAAATCAGAGGCATGATGTCACAGCTGCCGTCAAACCATTAAAACCGTGGCCATCAATTCTCACGGCAGAAGAGGCTTATAAATACAGTGCGGACAGACAGACAGACGCAACGCGGCCCACTAAAAGATGGTAAAACTAGATGGCCTGCACCCTCCAGGCTCACCGCCGCTGCCCGATGATGACAGCGTGTTTGTGAAAAATACCACGAGGATGACTAAGACGGCAGAAGTTGCTCTGTGTTTGCGCCAGCAGCCCGAAGGCTTTCTCGTCTGACCTCACCTTTTATTGAAGGCGTGATATAGAAAGTTTGAAACAGACGTGGCTAATCGCATCATTAGAATATTAATGTGTCCAGACTTGCTTTGACGCTGTAAAGTGCTGATCGCAAACACTGCGCCCTGTGTGTTTGAAAGGAAACAAAAGCGGGTCACGTGGGTTTGTTTGCGCTTACTGTAAGGAGAAAGCTTTGTCGTATTTCCACAGAAGTGAAGACAGTAAAATATGCAGATACGTTTCTGTTACAATGTTGCTTTGTGTGACTGTTAAAGTTCGACACTGAGCAACTTCTACGCTGCACTTTGGAGTTCACAGATTCATCTCACACTCAGAGCTGTTTTAAAGCCTTCACACAACACAGCAACATTAAATGCTGCTCACACTGTTTGGGTACAACAAAGAGAGCGCACTGCTGTCCCCCGGAGAATACTGCAGTTTTACCTGCATTGCACTATAATTGACATTGTGATCCTGTGACAGTGAGCTCGTGTGAGGATTCATCCATTTCAAACTGGACGTTTGACTGGATGCACTGGAAGAGCGCAGCGAGGCGGGGAAACGGATAAATGGCAGAGCCAGCTCACTGTTACCTCCTGCTGCCGCAGCTCCCCACAGGCTGCTCCTCCGTAAGTGAAAATAAAGAAAAAACTTTTACATAAATCAGTGTGACGCAGGCGACAGCAGAGCACGGGACCGCCCAGCACAACTGAGTATCTAAACTAAAATAGTAATCTAATTACCAGGTATTAATCAGTTACATGATTATTGAAAAAATGAGCGAATACTCTTTTGTATCGTTACTGTCGTCTGGATCCTGTGTACAACAACATTAGACAAGCAAGGTGAGGTTTAGCTTAAGTGGCAGCTTTCAGGCCCCAAATCGCGCCTCCTGCACAGCGTTCGTTGGAACCGTGAAGCCTGCGTGATAACATGCGACGACTGCAGCTGCAGAACACAGAGGAAAGAAGCCCGCGAGTGAAGTAAAGTCTGGTGGGTCTGCATGTCTGATAACAGGTCTACTTCCTGGTGCAGGGACGCATCAAAATATCCGCACACGCACAAAGCCAGTTTAACAATACGGTTTCATAGTGTCACGTATTAGTGCCGCAATCGTGTCTTTGTAATTTCATATATACTAGTGCCATTCACAACAGCGCGAATAAGACACACCATCCAGCCACTGTACATCATATCCACATCAGTGTGCTTGTTATAGAAATGAAAAGTTTCTGGTTGCACTTTTCCCACTGTTTGTGTCACATTATGGGTACACAGGACTGCCCTCCCATCCAGTTATTTTCTATAAGGAGTAAAAATGTTTGTTTTGCTCACCACTTCTGAGCGTCCATCTCTGCAGGCGTTCTGGAAACGAGCTTGTCTCTCCTCGTGGGGCCGGTCTCTGAAGCCAGTGTATTTAATCTACAGAGAAAAGAATAACACACACATACATGTTACATAAAGCTGAATTTGATTTGGCATCTGCACTGAATGGGACTGATTGATATTCAGTAAGCTGCAATTTGAAGATAAGCGACAGGAATTTAGATTTTTGATGTCAGAAACAGATCCTTCTTTCTACTCTGGGGTTTGTACCTTTAACAAAAAAACAAAAAATACATACAATTTTTTTTGTTCATCCAGGATTAATACCACAAATAAATCCATAACGACATAAAGGAAAAGAGCAAAATAACAAAGAGTAACAATGTCGAAGCAACTTATAACAAAGCCTCTCTGTGCGCTACCAGTCTTTATTAGTTTTACCCAACAGTGTGAAGTTTGTTACAGCACGCTTCTCTCCTCTAACGAGCCTCCTTTCTCTCGTTATTTCCGCCGAGTGTAGAAGCGCAGCAGACTCACCTCACACTCCCTGCTCAACTTGCGGAAAAACTCCTCATTCTCAAACTTGCTCCTCTGGTCCGGGACTACCCGCGGCATCTTCACCAACACTTTGCGGCCACTTCAGATTCGCCTCTTTTTCTTTTTTTGGTAATTATCCCGCAGCGCAGAGTACAAGTTAAAGAGTGTGCTGCAGTCCGTCCCTCACTCAGTCTCTCTTTCACTCACTTCTCTTCCGCGTCTCTCTCTCTCTCTCTCTCTCTCTCTCTCTCTCTCTCTCTCTCTGTGTGTTTTTTTCCTTCCCTGTGTGGAGCAATGTGCTCTGTGCTGCTGATCTCTGTGATTGTGACTGCTGCTGACACACTGATGATCTGCCTTTGCCTGCGGCTCCTGCGCGCTCCGGGTCGCCTCTAGCTCCAAATGGCTCTTATTAAGTGACCCACAGCGATAGATAAAGCTCAGTTTGACCGTGTAGCTCTCCCTCCCTCCCTCCCTCTCCCGACGAGCGTCTGATCTCAAGCAAGTGGCAACAAATGAGCGCGTCTCAAGTCTACCTGTAACTTT
This sequence comes from Simochromis diagramma, assembly GCF_900408965.1. NCBI lineage: Eukaryota > Metazoa > Chordata > Actinopteri > Cichliformes > Cichlidae > Simochromis > Simochromis diagramma. Next base: position 218,498 of record NW_024386765.1, on the reverse strand, counting down.
CAAGTGCTTCTTCTCAGTGGGCCTACCGACTACTCGTGGGTCAAGAGGGATTTTTGGGATACAGATAACCTTAAAGCACCAAACAAAGGCGCTTAAGTCTGTAAAGTTGCTATTAGAATAAATGCAGGGATGCCAGGGAACAAAGCTGTTTTATGCTCTGGCAGCACAGGAAATATTTGTCTGGTGTGTAGCATAATTTGCATTTTCATTCATGTATCAGCATGATTTAGCAAAAGGTCAAAATGCTTCCAAAATGCAGTATGCCCGGAGTTAAAATGAATTTTAAAAAAGGAAATAGCTACAATTCATCACTAACAGCCTGCAGCCTCATTGTGGAAGTCGGGAGTACAAGCAGCCGTTTGTTACAATCCTTCCTTCAGTTTCTCATAAAATAACAGAGCTCTTGTTTTCTCTTTCTCTCCTTTTTTCCTTCGTGGTAACGCTTTGGCAGGTCGTTAGCGCCGCTGTCAAAGGTCACATTTACGACAGTTTAGAAAGTACTTGAAGGCATCAACAGTCTACTTCCTGGCTCCGTCGAGTCGCTCTTGTGACTGTACACCGAAAATACCGCCCCCCTCAGCCACCCACCCCCATCCCATTTCCACTCTATCCCATGCCCACACCTCCATCCCCCCATTCACAATAATAATAATACTACTACACATGCTACCTAACGCGCATGCGTCTACTTTGGGCCGCAGTAACTTTATAGGATCCTTATGTGAGAAGTGGAAGCGGGAGGGAGAGCATAAAGAGGGGGCGGTGTGTGTTTGCTTTAAAAAGAAATCAAATGTTGTGTTGCTGTAGAAATGATGGGCGGTGTTCTGGTTGTGCAGACATACAGTCAGTCTGGTTCTCTCACATTTACAGATTTACTGATGCAATCGACAAATGTTTGGAACATCTTCTCCTCAGACAGACTGTGCTTGACTTTTAAAGTACACATACAGAAAGAAATACCAGGTTACTGAGAAGAGTGAGGACTTAGATAAATAAATAAACAAGTTTAAAATCCCCCACAGCCTCTCCATCTCAGAAGACTCATTCACCCACGATGCATCAGCGAATGCTGCAGGAAATCATTGTACCTGTGGCCGTTAAACTCCAGGCTATGGCTCCTCTTTATGACATCGGGAATTCTTTTATTATTTGTAATTAAGATTCCACTTTTTGGTCTTTGTTCCTTGTTTCATATTTACATTTTACGTCAGTGTCTGTAACAAAACGATTCACGCTTTGGATTCATAACGCCCTCTGATTGTGATTCATTCGATGGACGAGAAAATGTACCAACCAGAACTCTTTTAACAAAGTTTAAGTCGCGCTGCTTTAATATTTGGAGTTTCTCTGCTTTTTTCCCTGAACGTGCCTGAAATTTCAGAAACGTGCTTTACTCGAGTATGCTTCTTCTGCTGTGATCACGGCATCATAATACACTACGTTTTTTATTATTAACATGCACGTTTGTGAGCTTTACGTTTCTCATAAATTACATTAAAAATGTTTTCCTAAGCACAGTGACGGACGGGTGACCTGTCCTGGGGCTACCTTAGCTTTGGTGCTATGACAGCTGAATTACATAAATGGAAGAAAATGGACGGATTGAAGTTTTCCTCAGATTTTGACACGAGACAGCAGGAAACACAAAGATGTTTCACTTGGGTATTTCCATTGCTTCTCTATCGATTATGCTTTGTTGCAATTAAAGCTTCCAGGGATAGTCAAAAAACACTTACAGACACCAACCGCTGTTCGAGTTTGATATTATTTTACATTTGACAGCTAAGTCTTATCGGCACTTGCACCAAAATAAGGAATGGATGTTTGTTTATGCAATGAAGGGAGATATAAACACAACGTTGAAATCTCTTTTTTTCTCTTGTCAACACAAACATACTGTACGCAGACGGAGGAAATATGACTATCAGACTCTCAGGTATGTCTCACAATAACAGACAGAGATCTTAATTAAACTATGAACAAGATCCAGCAGGTCGAACCTCCGTGTGTGCGTTTGTCGTGGCATGCGATGTAGTTCGTTTTATTGGTGTTTCTAAAGAGATTAGATAAATATATGTTTGGATCAAAGATCCTCTGAGATGGAACAGAGAGAAAATGAAGCACATCTAATTAAGCTTTAATAACACACACACACACACACACACACACACACACACACACACACACACACACACACACACACACACACACACACACACACACACACACACACACACACACACACACACATCTGAGTGCAGCTGTTCAAAGATGTGTATCTGGAGTTTAGCATAAGCCTAAAAGATTTTTGCTTTTTTGTGGTGCATCTGTGCAGGCCAAATGTTTTAATCATTACTTTTCTGCCTAACAAGAGTTCCGGGGTTAGGAACGAGACCTCAGGCTGCAGCATATGCTCCCAACCCTTTTTCCGAAAAGAAACGCTCCTTTTATGACACTCGTGTCATTGATTTCTTCAAAACCCCTTCACCCATTCAGATAGCCTGAAGACACACACACACTCACAAAGCCCAGTATTTTAGTGTCTTGTGTGTGTGTGTGTTTGCTGCAGGCCAAAAAATGCTGGTGACGCAGTAAAAGCTTCATTAATTAAACAGAAAATCTGTGGTTGCTGTGCCAAAGAGTTCTGACGTGCAGTCTGGTCTCATCTTCACACGCACACTGGACAGGTCCCACTTTAGTTCATGTCATGTAGCTTTAAAGTCCTCTTACATGTTTAATGCTCACTCACATGTGTTGTTGGGGAGTTTGAACTTTACTTTGTCAGTGAAGTTAATCGAGTAAGGGCTTATTTATTTACTCTTTCCATAAATTACCTAAGCTCTGGGTCGAATGACGTCACAAAGGACAGTAGTATCACTTTCAAAACGATTATTATGATCTAGTGTAATGCAGGATTTTTCAGTAGGTTGCTTTATTTACACGTGTGAACTGTTAATGTGCTTCCTGTGTCTAAAAGCCACAGGAAGTGGGGGGTGGGGGTCAGAGCAGTCCCAACAGTAAACAGTTACTCATGGTAGTAAATCATTTTCACGATGCACAGAGTGGAGCTTTCTTAGATGAAGAAACCACACACACACACACACACACACACACACACACACACACACACACACACACACACACACACACACACACACACACACACACACACACACACACACGTGTGTGTGTTTGCAAGAGAGAGAGAGAAATGCTCTGTAAAATGAAATAAACATATAAGTAACATTTTATTCACAATTGATCAAAGAAAAAACATGAAATATTTAACATGAGATATTTGATGTTTCATGAAAAACAGATTATTTTAAATTTAATATCAGCAACAAGTCTCAGATGTTTAGACAGCAACAGGAAAATTATGGAAAAGTAAACACTACTAAAAAGAAAAAGCTGGAAGAATAGTGTGTCTTCATATATATATGAAGACACACACACACACACACACACACACACACACACACACACACACACACACACACACACACACACACACACACATAGATGTTAGTGATATTGCTGTAGGGTTGTAAGTGTTGAGGCAAGTTTGGGCTTAAATATCATATACTGGTATTTAAGCCCAAACTTGCCTTCAGTCAAGTGCCACTGAATACTGTACATGCATTATTAACTTTAAAGAATCCATCATCCATCCATCCATCCATCCATCCATCCATCCATCATCCATCATCCATCCTTCATCCATCATCCATCCATCCATCCATCCATCCATCATCATCCATCCTTCATCCATCATCCATCATCCATCCTTCATCCATCATCCATCTCCTATCATTCCATCCAATCTTCCCATCCCATCCTTCATCCAGCATCCATCCTCATCCATCTCCATCCAATCCTTCATCATCATCATCCATCCATCCAATCCTCATCCACATCCATCCCCTTCACCTCATCCATCATCCATCCATCCTTCATCCATCATCCATCATCCATCCTTCATCCATCATCCATCATCCATCCATCCTTCATCCATCATCCATCCTTCATCCATCATCCATCCATCATCCATCCTTCATCCTTCATCCTTCATCCATCATCCATCATCCATCCATCCATCTCCATCCATCAATCATCATCCATCCATCCTTACATCCATCATCCTCCATCCTCCACATCCAGCCATCCATCCTCCCATCCCATCCATCATCCTCATCCAGCATCCCATCCCATCATCCTCCTTCATCCTCATCCATCATCCATCCAGACCACATCATCCATTTCCATCCTTCATCCATCATCCATCATCCATCCATCCATCCATCATCCATCATCCATCATCCATCCTTCATCCATCATCCATCATCCATCATCCATCCATCCTTCATTCCATCATCCATCATCCATCCATCCTTCATCCATCATCCACTCCATCCATCCCATCCATCCATCCTTCATCCACTTCATCCATCATCCATCATCCATCCATCCATCCATCCATCCATCCATCCTTCATCCATCATCCATCATCCATCCATCCATCCTCATCCATCATCCATCATCCATCCTTCATCCATCATCCATCATCCATCCATCCTTCCATCCATCATCCATCATCCATCCTTCATCCATCCATCCATCCATCCATCCTTCCATCCATCCATCCTTCATCCATCATCCATCCATCCTTCATCCACATCATCCATCCTTCATCCATCATCCATCCATCCATCATTCATCCATCCATCCATCCTTCATCCATCATCCACATCCATCCATCCTTCATCCATCATCCATCCATCCTTCATCCATCATCCATCATCCATCATCCATCCTTCATCCATCCATCCTTCATCCATCCATTCATTTTCTTCCATTTATCCAGTTCAGGCTTGTGGTGGGTTTGGTGTTTATCCCAGCAACCATTCAGGCTCACATTTTCACCTTCATTCGATTTCAACTTGCCATGAAACATAACCTGCGTATCTTTGGCCCAGCATCTGTGAAGAACAGATTGACTCGTTTTTGCATGAAGTCCCTGAAGATGCCAGACTTTTGAGACAAACAGTATTTAATGCTTAACAATGAAAAATATACAAATAAAAATAATAACCATTCAGTTTGTATTTATTAAAAAAGAAAGTTAAACAGAATGATCGGGCTTCTTTCTATTTATGTAATTGTGGAAAAACATGAACCCTTTCCACTGTTGCTTCACTTCTGACCTGACGTGGACCGATCGGCTGGTCATAAAAATAAGTAGTTGTTGCAGCCCTAGTTTTGTCTTCGGTAGAGAGTCAGCCAAAGTACTGGCTCCAGGGCCACATTTTGTCTGTATGACACACACAGACAGACTCACAAGTTGAAAACTATACCAGCCAAGCTGCTGCAGCTGGTAATGAAATCCTAACCATATGGCTCCCTCGGAGAATGAAAACATAAAGAATTAGTTTTATTTCCAAGTTCATTACTTCAAAATGTAACATCTACATGAACGTGTGCAGGAGACAAAAACACAGAGCCGTATCTCATTACAGTCGACTGATCAGATCCTGGATATTAAATAAAAACATGGCAAATGCTGTCTGAGTTACAAAATCATACTTTTGGCTGACTAACACGAGAGAGAAATCATTTCCTATACGACCCAGATTTGCCCCTGTTATTGCTCCTCGTTGTTATTCAAGGATGTAGAATAAAGCGTCTGGGTTTTGTTTGTGAAGATGCTGCTGCTGCTGTGAAAGTGGCCTATTAAATATTTAAAATGCATCAATGACGCAGGAACACAGAGCAGCTAATGATGCTACAGTGATACACAGCTGACTTGAGATAACCTGCGTCCCGCGCTCCTGTATAAAAAGAAGAGAGAGGAAGAGCAGGAACAGAGAGCTTCTTTATCTGTGCAGCTACCTGGATATGACTGCCTCAAAAACACTCGAACACAAAATGAAGTGTTTGCAAGTTTCTCTACTGTCTGTAACTCCATCAAAGAAACCCAGAATGGAGGAGCGAATGCATGATGTATGAGAGGAGGATTTTCTGCACTTAACCGTGTCTTTTTCTTGCTGACGTGCAGTCTCCTTTTCTTTTTTGCTATTGAAATGGAGAGAAATTAAGTAGTTTTCCTGGCAGTTCAGCGGGGCCTGTGGTGCTCACCGAGCCCACAGACAGAAGCTGCAGAGACTTAATAGGTCTCCTTTAGATTAAATGGCCATTAGAAACAGACGGATTATCAGGTGGCTCCACAAAGAGGGCTGCACGTGGGCCCATTGTGACCCAGTCAGGTTACATCAGCGACTGAGAATCAGCCTCCTTCCTTATCCAGCCCCTGCGTTGCTAACTGTGGTACCCAACACACACACACACACACACACACACACACACACACACACACACACACACACACACACACACAGAGGGGAGTACAGTATATAGAAGAGGAGACGCTTGGGTTTGTGTGTGTGTTTATTTCTGGTCAGACGGTGGGATCCCGTGGCTGAAAGACAAATTTGGAATGGCGCATGGTCTAGTATTTGAATATATCAGTTACAATGTTACGGTCAGCCAGTCTGTCTGCCTGTCTGTTTGTCTGTCTGTTGGAGAGCTGAAGGGGGGGTGGGGGCAAGCAGGGGTCTCCTACAGGAAAAAATAAACACACGCACTCATGGAGCCAAGTAGCTATGATGTGACGATTAGCAAAGCAGTCATATTTTTAAATTTTGTGCGCCTGTGACATCTTTTAGCCCTATTTTTGGGGCCACATTTTTATCCCTCTGACAACACAGAGCCATGATTGGACTGTGTCGTGTTTCGAGTGTCAAATGAAGCGAAAAAATGTAAAAAAACAAAACAAAAACAAAAACCCACAAAGACAAACAAACGAGTTGTTGTTTTAATTTTCAGTTTTCAGTGTTGTAAATCTTTTTATGCAAAGTACATCAGACTCAAAGTGTTTGAAAACAGAGGTGTTTTTAATGAAACTCAATATTCAATTTACCTTAAACTCGCGTTAGTTTTAACACTATGCTAATAATAATAATAATTAAAAAAACACTGGCACTGACATCCGTTAAGAGCAGCTCAAAACTCCATTTGCTGTTGCAATATTAAAATGTGTGCAGAGAATTTGAAAAAAAAAAAATGGATGGAGGGATCGAAAATGCCCTTTGGTGCCCCCCAGTGGACATGACAAATGTCATCGCATCCCCCCGATGATTTCTCCACACGCTCCACCCTTGTTGGTTGGATTTTCTATTTGTCCTCCGAACTTTACATCCATCATGAAAACACTTCTTTATACTTTCTAACAAGCATTTCCTGCCTCCAACCTGAGGTCCACTGATTTCTGTTAAAAATATTTAAAATAAAACTTCTAATATGAGCCATGAGCAATATAGTTTTAGTAACTATTTAAGGTGCTCGTGTGTTTATGGTGGTGTTTGTGTATGGTTTCCCATACATGTTTGTGGTAATGGATTCACTTATGATTGAGTGCAATAATGTGGCTCACTAACTTGCTATAAAATGAAACCATAGATGAAGATTTAACAGGTTGGTCATTGTTAACAGTTCCACCTTTAACACACACGACACTGTACAGGTTGTTTTAATAAAACTACCTCAGCTGTGTTTATTAAGTCTATATCATACTAATGCTAAACCGAGACACTAATGATATTCACCTTATGGCCAGCTGACATGTTTGTTCCTACTGTACTGTGTCTGCAGGCACCTGTTGTGCATGCCTTACATGCTTTAGGCCTTATTGTGCATTAATCTCTGACTGTCATTGTACCACATGTACCATAAGTGTCCTACTATAAAAAGTAACAACTAACAACTAGTTTGTTTGTGTTTGTTTTAGAGATTTAAAGCATGAATTTCTTTCCAATAATTACTCTTGACTTTGAGTCTATTCCATCAAAAGAATTTTCTTTTTGGAATTATGACTATCCTTGTTGGGCCAGCAGGGGGCACCATGGCAGCGTTAGTCCCACATGAGAAGCCTCAGGTTCCCCCGCTGCCACCTTCCTCTACTGAAGTGATGCTACTGAGAAGCTGGGACAGATGCCATAGCAACCAAAGTCTGTCAGACTGTGAAATAAACACTGTCAGCATTTCTTGTAGAGGATCACCATGGTTACTGTCAGCTCAGAGGCCAAAGTGATCCAGTGAGACTAGCCTGCTCAAAGGTGTGTGTGTGTGTGTGAGAGAGAGTCAGGCAAACTGTACAGCACATATTCATTTTTGTAAACAAACCTAAGTGTATGTTTGACCATTGTGAGCTGGCTGGTATCCTAGCAACAGGCTAGGGTACTATAAATATCCTGTCCATGCACGTCTGCGTGTGTCAGTCTGTATGTGTGTGTCTTTCATGTATCCTAAAGGGGACAGTGCACTATATACCCATGGGCAGAGAGCGCTATCTATCTATCTATCTATCTATCTATCTATCTATCTATCTATCTATCTATCTATCTATCTATCTATCTATCTGTCTGTCTATCTATCTATCTGTCTGTCTGTCTATCTATGTGAGGGATGGAATGTGGAGGGGGTGCAGGAGCAGTCTAACTGGACTGATCTAATTTTGCGTGCATTAGTGCATCCTCATCTTATCGACACAAGGACTGCGCTTTTGGGCTTCCTGTCCTGCATTCTGAATCCTGGGCGTGGTGGTGCAGTGCCACTGCCTTGCCACCAGGTGGGTCACCTGCTCCACTTCAAATAGAGTCAGAGATGAAAAGTAGGGAGGGAGCGAGAGAGAGTGAGAAGGGAGGGGACAGCAAAAAGGTTGGGCTGATTTACTGCCGGGAGAGTCCTTTTTATGTTCTGGTGCTGGAGACGTGGATGAATAAATAAGAGATGGGGAGAAGATAAAAGAGGACTCTTTTAATCTTTGGAGCTTGCTTAACACAAGCTCTGCTTCAGCTGCATTCTTCTCTTGTTTTTGTCTTTGCAGACATTTGTCACTAACAAGTTGTGCAATGTTCTGCATCTTCTTCTCAGACATCAACAAAACCACCTTCAAAGCGGACACACAACATTAAACATATAAAAGCTAATTTACATCACGGAGCCCTGCTCTCAAAAACTGACGTAACACTGTCTGTGAAGTTGGATTTAAGAAATAAGTGCTTGAAGTTCAAAGTTAAAGATCTATTTAGTGCCATCTTCTGTCAGTGTGCAACATGACGTGGTTAGTTGGTTGGTGTCACGGTACTGGGTTGTGTGACCCAGTGTTTGAGTTTTTATGTATCTTTTGTATGCATTCGTGTTCCAGTTTAGCTCATCTAGTTAATTTCTAGGTTGCTGTTTAGTCCTTTCTTTCTTAGTTTCTTTTGTCATCTCCCCACCAAGTCTCCCGTTCGTGGTTCGTACGCCTACCCGTCATGTGTCATGTCTGTGTGGTTATGTTGTCAAGTTCGTGTCATGTCTAATCTAAATGTTTCCTGTTTTTATACTGAAAGTCCGGTGTTCCTTGCTTATTGCGTTTAGTTTCACTTCCCCTGTCCTGTCATTGGGTTTATGTGTGTCAGCTGTTCTCCCTCATGTGTTTCCACTTCTCCTGATCATCCCTGTGGGTATTTAGTGTCTGTGTTTCATTCAGTTTGTGTAACCTTCCCAGTCATGGCTTGTCATAGTCGGCACAGTCCTCATAGTCTTAGTTTTCAAGTTTCATAGCTTTATCACAGTTTCATAGGATTTCATAGTCTGTTTTCCAGGTTAGTTGTCTTGCCTGCGCTCGTCTTAGCTTTTGTTTTGCCTTGTGTCATCAGCCATAATAAAGGCTCGCTTTTTGTTAAAGTCACGTCACGTCTTCTCGCCTGTGTCTGCTCTTGGGTCCTGCTCTAACTAACACGCCCCGTCGTGACAGTTGGTTGGTTGGTTGGTTAATAGACTTATATTAGTTTATGTTAGCTAGCTAGTGACAGAATCGAAAACTCAAAGGAAAATAAGGACACTAAAACTAGAATTCAGTTTAAGCAGATCACATAAAATAGCACTGATAGCATCACGCAAACATCTGCTTTGCCAGCTGATTGCACACCTAGCCTGGTGAGGAAAAGCTGGATTGTGGACTCCGGCTTGTCTGGTGACTCGAACAGGCTCTCCTCTACACTGTTCTTATTTGTAAAGTGCTTTACAAAGCTGAACATTACAGCTAACGGGCAGACTTTCCTGTTTGAGTGCAGCTAGCCAAACAATGAACTTCACTTCCTGTTAAAGAGACAGAGAGTGAAAGTGGACAGCATAGTAATGGATTGCATTTATATAGCGGTTTTCGGGACCCCTCAAAGCGCTTTACAATACCACTATTCATTTACTCTCACACACTGGTGGAGGCAGCTCTGAGGCAGACTGACAGAAGCGAGGCTGCCATATCGCGCCATCGCCCCTCTTGCCAACACCAGTAGGCGTTAGGTGAAGTGTCTTGCCCAAGGACACAACGACCGAGAGTGTCCGAGCCGGGGCTCGAACCGGCAACCTTCTGATTACAAGACGAACTGCCAACTCTTGAGCCACGATCGCTCCACGTATAGTTTCTGTACATCAAACTCATTGTTGCAACTCAAAAGTGAATCGAATTGAATTTTAGTTTTAGTGTCCTTATTCTCCTCTGAGTTATCGATTCTGTTACTAGCTAGCTAACATAAACTAATGTACGTCTATTAGCCAACCAACCAACCACATTCAATTCAACTCAATTCAATTTTATTTATATAGCGCCAAATCACAACAACAGTTGTGTGTGTGATGTGCTGTGATGAGCTCTGAAACCTGACTGAAACTCTTCCAATAAGCCATTCCTCTGCAGATGATCTGTTGTGAAGAAGTTCATGAAGTCATTACTAGTTAACGTTAAAGGGATGGTTGGCTCAACAGAGCTCTGTTTGTCAGCCTGGCTACAGAGCTGAAGAGAAACCTGGGGTTGTTCTTATTTTCTTCAATCGGAGATGAATAGTAAGATGTTCTGGCTTTGCGGAGGGCTTTCTTATAAAGCAGCAAACTATTTCTCCAGGCTAAATGATGATCCTCTAAATTTGTGACACGCCATTTCCTCTCCAGCTTACGAGTCATCAGCTTTAGGCTACGTGACCTCACGTTCCACACTGACAGAAGATGGCGCTAAACATGTTTTTAAACTTGACCTGTAAGCACTTATTTCTTAATCCAAATTCACAGACAGTGTTACATCAGAGCTCAATGAACTTCCTCTTTTAGTACCAGTCTATGTTTTGAAGCTACCTTTAAGCAGGAAGTTTGGGTCCCATCTACCAACGGTAAACTGCTTCATACAAGGAAACATAAAATGATTCTTGTGTTATCTGGTTTTTGCCTCACATGGTCTGAATACTAGTTTCAGAGTGACATAGATGAAACATGTTTCCACTGTTTCAGAGTTTGAACACAACAAAGAACAAATGTGTCCTTCTTTCTTCTTTCTTTACAGTACAGAGAGTTTAGCACAAATTGTGCTTTAAGTTGGATTCTGCCAGCTTGCTACGCTAAAAGCTAATTTTCTTTGTGTAGCACTCAGAGTTGAGAGGTCAGCAGATCCATGTTACAGTATTAAAGAAAGATCTGGTATTTGGATGTGTACGACCTTTCTGATACCTCAGTGAGTGGATCAGACAAACATGATATTACATGTTAATTAGTGATCTTTACAGATGCCGGCAGGTGGATCATGGCATCAGTTTTTCTGCTTTGTATGTGAATAACTTCTTTTTCCAGTCATGAAAGATCCACATCCATGCATAGTCAGTGTACACAATAGTAAGCCACAAGTTGAGATTATACTTACTACTTATAAAAGTATGACTTCCCTTGAAGCGTGGTAATTATATGTAAATGTGGCATGTTGCAGGATGTCAGCCAAAAGCAGTGTGCATGGTATACTGTGTTACATTTTGTAGTTTTTAGGTGACTATAGTCAATTTATTGCACTGTACAGCTTTAGTTTATATAATATACTAACCTTAAATTCTGAAAGTTGTGTTTACTTTAAAAGTTTCTGAATTAATGTGTGAATTTAATGATAAATTAGGTGACATGATTAAAGCATGGATTAGGCAGGGAGGTGGATACTGTGGTTCAAATGCTAGTTCAAAGCAGTAACAGTACTGAAGTGTTATCGAGCTATCAGGGGATACGAGTGCATGAAGATTGCAGCTCAAGTGACGTGCACATGCTTGGGGACACCTGGTTGGCCTGGGATACAAAATTAGCACCTGCACAGAGAGTAAGAGGTTGGAGAGCGGGTTAATGGAGATGGTGCAAGAGGAGTTTGTGTATTTATATTTTGTTTTGGATCAGACTGTGTATTGGTACATAGTGTTGATTTTATTTGCATGATTTTATTGTGATATTTATATTGCATGTTTGTTTATTGATATTTATATTGCATGGTTTTATCCTCATATTTATATTATGTGTGTTTTAGTGTTGTTGCACAATATTCTTTTAATCCACTGGACTAAGCGGACAATTGTAGGCACCGGTGAGGTGGGGGTAGTGATGGTAAATTCGATTCTTTTTACTGAATCAAGCTTTAATGAGTCACTCACCAAAGTGAATCGGGTTTCTTGAGTCATTTGAGTCACTGAGTCAGTTGACCAGAGAGTGCAAAATGTATATTTTCACTCAAACTTAATTTATTTCTCTTTTAATGTAAATCCTACTGCTTAAATGAATGATTGTAAAAGAAAAACAACTATTTTATAGAGAGAAATTCCTCTCCTGTTTCAGATAAGGAACATTTGCTGGACTGTGGGATTATGGCTCTGTGGGGGGGAAACATTTGTGTAGCTTTTGTTTTGATAGTATGTAGTTATTTCTGCCGGCAGGGTTTTTAGCGTATTGAGAACACTCCTTTTTATTGTATAGGGGGATTTTAAACTGTATTTGTAATTCGGGCTGTGTTTGTTTCCATGGAAATAAATGGTGTGTTTAAGGCCAACTTAGTCTCTGTGCCCTGAGCGCTGACCCACTCACTCCCCTTCCTGTTGTATGTGAACGGACTTTGTGGTGAAGATTTAGATCCACCAGTCTTAGCAGTTACATGTGCAACCCGACAACTGCCAGATGGTAGCTGATGGTATCCAGGTACACAGATGTGTTCTCAGAAATCACTTCAGATTTGCATAGTATAATGAGGAGAATAGACAAACACGAGGCCACTCATGTCACTGGAAACTCAGCACGAGATTAAAAACACACATTACTGAGATGAGTCTGTGTTACTGTAGCAGCCTAACATTGTTAAAAACATTTCTAAAAAGTGGAGAAAAATAATTTCTGTACAGTCCGTGATCTGAAAACTCGAATGTCAAACCAAATTCTTTGTTCCAGACCTAAATATCTACACATCGTCCTGGTTCTACAGGAAGCAATGCAAGAACTCTGGTTTTCTTGTCATATTAAAGCCAAAACTACAGTTATCATTAGCTTCAGTTGTTCTTAGTGTTTTATGCTAATTAGAGAAGGTTACCGTGGTAACAAGCATGGTAAATGTTTTGCCTGTTAAGCATCAGTATGTGACTGTGACAGTCTAAGTATCAGGTCTGGCTGTGTGGCTGGCCGGGTTAGACCCAAATGCAGGACTTGGCTTAATTACTGAGACTCATGAAACAAGGCAGGAGAAAACAGACACACGGCTTGAAGGACAATGTGACAAAGAACAAAGAGAGACTTAGACAGTATAAACACATCAGCTAATTAGAGAGAAGAGAAACACCAGGGAACACAGCTGAATGCAATCTGACTAACAAAACAAGCAGAAGCAAAACAAGAGACTATCAAAATAAAACAGGAAGTAACAAACACCGAGACCAGGACTAAGACATGAACACTGACAGGAGATAAACAAACATGGAGACGTGACTGACAGAAAGATCCTAACTAAAGATTACATGACGTAAAGAGGGACACAGAGTGGAAACAAAGACAGCCACCTGATGGCTCGTTTTGAAGCCTCAACTGTGGAATTTAGCTTATTTAAACTGATTTCGACCTCATGTGCTGCCATTTCCCCACAAAGTCCCTTCTGATATTAGTCTCTATGAAGACCTCTGGAACTCCAGATTAGGGTCATTTTCACTTTAAGAAACTTGAAGTGATGAAAGTTTACGTATCTGTAAAAATCGTGCTTCGTTTAAGTGAGTGTGTGCCGTCGTTGGGTCCAGTGTCTATTCTGTTTGTAGTATAATACAGTATGTGTTACTAATTTAAACACACGTGTATTCATGTATTATGTTACAAACATAGACAAATACCTCGTGTACACAGGACTGAAGCCTATTCGTGAAACAGAGTTTGGCCTGGGGACGTATATGTTGTGTTACTAGACGGTAAATACAAACTGTGATGCAGGCATTCTATTGGATTAGCACTGGCAGTGAAGCAGGTACATTAAACTGATAGGAATCTATCTAAACATCTCAAGGTGAACGCTGCATGCTAATTCTGCCTGAGCTCAGTGCAGGCCTCTTGAAATTTATAGCAGGACTCTGACGAGTGGAAAGCTTCCCTCAGCTTTCCCAGCTGTCCTCTTCGCTTCTTCAGGTCCTTTCAAACTCCGAGGCAGCAGTGTGTCAGTCCTGGGTGTAAGGCGCTGTGACGGATTGCTTATGCAAGTAACATTTTGTTTTGAAGTGAAGTGAAAATCTGCACATAATCAACCTTTGATAAGGCGGTTGGGATGTATCCTGTCACTGTTAGTTTGACATCAGTTATCTAACAGTTACCGGCATGACAAAATGCATTTGCTATGAGTCAGGTGATCAAGCAGCAGCTTCTCCTAATCCATACTTAATCTTGATGAAACCTATGAAACTAGACGAAGTGAATCACACCCCATTAATCAGGACTGTTAGCAGCTGTTAATAAACATCCGATGCTCGTCTTACCTAATATGAAACCAATATTACCGGGATGTGATGTCACAGGGAGGCTGTGAAAAACAATATGAGGGCGTTTCTGTGTGTGGCATGAAGACCACTCTGTTCCACTTCCTCTAATCTGACTTCACACAAAGCAGCGGCTGCTAAATGGTCATTACTCTGGCGCAAGTTAAGAATTAAGGTCACTGTTAATGTGCTGAATTTCAGTTTTAACAGCGTTTATTTTCAACTCAGTTTGAAAATGTGGAGGTTTTTGGCAGTTTCTCTGCAATCTCTCATTTTAAGCACGCTGGATTTTTCAGGAGAATTTCCAGAGTGTCAGGTTAGAACCATGGGACACATCACATCTATTTAAAACCTTTGCACACCAGAGCCGTCTGTCACACAGACTCAGTCCAGACTTGGACAGTTTAAAGACTAATGTATAAACAGGGATGTCAAACTTATTTCACACATACGGCCCTCTGTGTTTGTGAGCAGGCCGTACCGGTGAAACTCCCCTTTTGCCACAGTCCCGGCTCTGCTCCTGGGCCTCTGTGTGTGACACCTGTGGTCTAAAGTGACTGCTTTGACACTTTGTCAGGTAATGGAGCTGCGTGCATATACAAAAACTACTCCACTAAAATATGCCTGAAACTAATAAATGCCTCACTTTATATCAAACAAATATCTGTTTAGTAGTACAAGTAGTAGTAATCAAAATACAAATTTAGCAGTGCACTTTGATTACGCTAACACTCATGGATGGATGGATGCTCACTTGTTTAACCTCCTAGGACCTGCGTATACATTGGTGGACATCACAATTTGGGTTATTTAGACCAAAATACTCAATTTTGCTCTACAAGGGCCTGATGTCCACTTACGAGGACATTATGCTGCTGCTGTTCTATCAAAATCTTAAACGAATATCCTCATATGTGGCTCTCATTTTTCTTAAAAACAAAAATAAGGTAAAAAAAAAATCTGGTAATTCTTTGTTTTTACATTCATTGGGCCCCAATCAGCCCAAATATCAAAGAGACATTAAAAATGCTGCTGTGGAAGAGTTCAGGTCTCAGGAGGTTAAAGTGTGCTCATTCTTCTTCTGATCAAACACGACACACAGTGAAAAGCTTCAGCTGGTGATTTGGGTGTTTCGTGCTCACATGTTCGCTGAAGTGCCAAAAACTGCGGCTCCTTGAATGGTCATATGACGCTGACGTCAGAGGTGAGTCAGTCGCTCATCCAGCAGAAGTAAACATGTAATAGTAATAGAGTAATGAAGTACTCGAATTCCACTCAAAACTGAAAAACAAACCAGTCTCCTGGGACACTGTAGACTACCACGGCACATTATAAATGATCACTAACAAGAACAGCACTCAGTAAAACACAACAGGTAAATCAAACATCGAGACATGAGCATGTGCGTTTTAGTCAAACTGTCCAAGTATAATAATAATAATAATAATAATAAAGTGAAGGGGATTCAGGTTCTTCTAACTATAGTTGTGTAGTGCATTGCCTCTATCCAGACTAAAGAGAGTAAAAATACTCCAAAACACACACACACACACACACACACACACACACACACACACACACACACACACACACACACACACACACACACACACACACACACACACAGTGTCCGGTTTAATGATTTCAGGTAGTGGATGACACCGAGCAGATTTCAGCCGCTTGCTTTGCGACACCTGTCAGTCACTCCTAACTCAATTCTCCAGGTGGCTGAGTAATTAAAAAAAGTCACCCCACTCCGAGTTATGTGGGCGGAGCGATAAAGGCCCAAATACTTTTGCTCCTGGCTGTCAAAATGTTTTTAAATACTGTAAAATTTGACATTTTAACACAGGAGGAGTGACTTCTCCTGTTCTGCCTACGTTTTAGTGCAACGACAGGTGCTTTAGGAGGCTCCTAGCTAACGAGTATCAGCCGCCTCGTCTACTTCAGTGAATCTAATCCGCTGAGGTGTCGTTCAGAAATACACTTGCCTGATAAATCATGTTTATTTGTACTACAGTACAACACTGTGTACAAATTCCCTGCTCAGACTTGTCGTATAAAAAAATGTACAAAGTACAATCTACCACAGAGCGTGGGACACTTGTGAACAGACTTATTTCATTTAGGTAAAGTTGCCCTTTACTTACAGCTGCCAACATCAGCTAAGGAAGAAAGCAAGAAATGAAGGAAAACAACTTTCCTGTTTATTCATTTTCTTTCTCCATCATTGTTTCATCCCTGTAGTTTTACAGTTTACAGTAAATGTAGTTGTTGGTCCTGAAAGGCTGATATTGCTGTCAGCGAGACCTAAAGGTTTCTATGGAAATGAGTGGACGACTGCAGACCTAATGGGATATTAAACTACCACAAAGGCAAATGAACAAAACCAGACAGGGATTCCATTTCCATATAAAACCAATCTACCCTTATTGATCAGGATGACTCGGAGGCTTGCAGTAGACTAAGTGTCATATATCAGCTGATACTTTGTGCTCTTGGCTATTAAAATGACTGCTCTAGTAAAGATCACGCACTGAATAATGCAGAACAAATTATTTGCAGACGAGGAATTTGTCAGGAACGAAGACAATTATGTGGCCGAAGTCGGCGTTCATTTCCCCTCCATTTAGTGCAAATGTGAAAAATATGTTTCATTGAAATTCATAATTGAATGAAAGCTGAATATGTGCAAAATGATGCTTTTTATGTGGTCCAGGACAGCAGATGCTGATCATCAAACAATGTGTGTTTAACGCAATGATTCATCAGTACTTTCATTAAATATTTTAAGAATGTTAAAGCATAAGATTCAACATTCTTAACACTACAGCTGTCAGTCACTTTACACACCATCATCATCATCATCAGCCGTCCATGTTCACCCTGCTCAATCCAAAATCAGTAGCTGTTCCTTTCTTCTGCTCTGGCCTCTGTTGTGCTTCAGATTTTTTTTCTTTTTCTTTTTTAAATCTGCTGAATCTTGTTTTGCTTTTACTCCAACCCCCGGTTGAAATAGGGTTGCTATTTCTTGATGCATGCTCAGTCATCCAGGTAAGTAAATCTCCAAAGGTTGATTCTGTTCATCTGGACGTGGCGTTTTGTGGGAGAAACGTTTCATCCAAGTGACGTCTTCAGTCTCAGCTGACTGCAGGTTTCAAACTTATAAACAGGACATTTGCATAATGACTGAAACCAGCCCACTGAGGGAACAATGGGCTGGGAGGTCAGTTCCTTAATCTTAATTATGCAAATTCTCATGACCACTGACCAAAACCCACTGATCAAAGGCCATGAGTACCTACCCTGGAACACGACCAAGTCATTGCTTCAGATATGTGGATGACACCTCGATGAAAATCAAATCTCAGGACGTTCCACATTTCACAGATCTCATTAACTCATCAAATTCACCAGGGAGGATATGAAAAGTGGCAGGTTAGCCTTCTTAGACTGTCAGATTTCCATCAGTAATGGGGGACATCTAAAAGCTGACGTGTACCGTAAACCTACACATACGGATCAGTATCTAAGGTTTGACTCTCATCATCCACTGGAGCACAAACTGGGTGTCATCAGGACGCTACAACACAGAGCGAACACCATCCCCACTGACACAGCAGCCAGGGAGGCAGAAGAACATCAAGAAGGCCCTGAGTAAATGTGGTTATCCCCACAAAGCTGGGAAGGCTCCTAAAGAAAGCTCCAGCTGATCCAGGAGAGAAGAACAACCGCTGCCCAAGTGAAAACCTGTAGTGATCCCGTACGTGTCAGGAGTATCGGAGCAGCTGAGACATTTTTTCTAAACATCAGGTTTCTGTGGCTTTTAAACCCCAAAACACGCTGCGCCACAAACTGGTCCACCCCAAGGATCGGGTCCCCGACACAAACAGAGTAACATGGTGTACGCTGTTAAGTGCAGGAGGATTGGCAGGATTTATACATCGGGGAAACCAAACAACCTCTGGCTAAGAGGATGGCACAACACAGAAGAGCCACCTCGTCAGGCCAGGACTCTGCAGTCTGTTTACACCTACAGGCCAGTGGACACTCTTTCAATGATGAGGATGTACATCCTGGACAGGGAGGAACGCTGGTTTGAGGGCGGAGTCAAGGAGGCATTTACGTGAAAATGGAAAGACCATCTCTGAATCGAGGAGGGGGCATAAGGGTACATCTGTCACCATCTTACAATGCTGTGATTGCAGCCATTCCCCAACTCTCTGTGAATGGGACTCATGGTTATTGATCAGTGGTTGTTGATCAGTGGTCATGACAATTTACATATTAATGATTAAGGAACTGACCTCCCAGCCCATTGTTCCTTCAGTGGGCTGGTTTCAGTCATTATGCAAATGTCCTGTTTATAAGATTGGAACCTGCAGTCAGCTGAGACTGAAGACGTCACCTGATGATGACGAAACGTTTCTCCCACTGAAAACGTCCAGATGAACAGAATCAACTTTTGGGGAGGGTTGTTTGTTTGTTCATAAGACATTCATTTGGTTTAATTTGACTCAGTAAAATGTACAATAAATTGTTTTTGCTCTTTCTGATACAAACAATTTTTGGCTGCCCCCTTATTCACCAATCATTGGCATGTCTGCATGTTTTATGTGGAAGATGTTTTTACGTGAGACGTCCTTTCTGATACAATCCCAGAGGGACTCGTTCCTCCTCCAGTAACCGAACTGGGAATCTGTCACTCGTCCAACGTGTTAATCGCTAAAAATAACATAAATAAAGGTTTGAAAGATGAAAAAATAAGATCAATAAGTCACCAGAACACAACTTTTCTTTTCTCTCTTTCTTATTTTGTTACAATTTTGGAAAGCATCATTTTATTTCCTGCTACACAGAGGTGTGGCCAGTGTTGACAGATCCATGTACTTGACAGCCAGAGTCCTCTTTTTTTAGCATTGCCTGCAGACACTATATTTTGAAAAGGTTCACTTTTATATTGATATATTGCATTATACAACATTGTTATTATTATATGATGGTTACAGCCATGAGAGAATCTACTGCCAAAGTAAGGACACTGACACCTGATGTATATATTGTATCAATCATAGCTGATATTTTTGTTACATTCTTACTCATAATGTTACAAAATGTAACATTATGAGTAAGAATGTAACATCATTCTACTTTTCAAAGAGGTTCACAGATGCTGTAAATATTCTGTAAAATGGATCCAAAAGCAGAATAAGGAACCAACACACACCGACAGGAAGTGGGAATGAAATGAAACCATTTAAAGTGTAAATGTTTATAAGATGGAGATCATTCCCTCCCCCGCCTCTGCTCAGCCGCCCTGTCTTTGTTGCTACCTGACGGCGCTCTCCACACGCCTGGTCACTCTCCTCCTCTCTCTGTGAACCCGGTGAACCCGCCTCTTCCTCACAGATGCTGTCACAGCAGTGAGGACCAAAGGCTTCTCTCTCTCTTTCTCTTCTTCTTCGCGGTATGTGTGAACAAACATCTCTTTGCCCGCTGCTCACAGTTTTCCTGCGGTGTCTGTCTGCAGTGACGGATTCTCTGTCATCGGTGAGAGGATGATGCTTTATGTCAGGAGAACCTGCAGCAGAGCATAAACACACACACTGGCCACAAAGTGAGAGTGCTGCATATGCAGGATTACTCCTCTGTGTTATCACTATACAGCTCCAAGTGTGTGTTTTCACCGCAGAGGCGTACATGCATGATTACATTGTCAACACAGAAGTGAAATCAGGCTCTTGTGAAGATGCAAACACTTTGGAGAGCACTCATCGATGCTAACAGAAGATGAATGAAGGAATCTCATTTTGTGTTGAGAGCACGTGTGCGCAGATCAAGAGTTGGTTTGGAAAATAACTGAATATGGTGCAACGCAAGCAGAGGTTAAAATAATCTGTCCGTTGTATTTTTCTCCTGAAATATGTCAGCTCACTTCATGACCTCCGTCCCAAGGGGGTGGAACTGAGGGAGGACAGGAAGCAACATGTTTGTGTGTCTCTTATCACGCGTGAAGCATGAGTGTGTATCTGTGTATGCACTCATCGCTCCAGCTTTTCCATTTTCCACACCTTAATGATCCCATCCACGTGTTTTTGAAGATTTATAAAAATTTGCTGTATTTTACATATATAAAAGCAGCATTCACAGGTTAAAGGAGCTTAAACAACATCTCCTTTTTCTCTGATATAACATCTATATCATCTGTTAACATTTGTTGATTATATTGTAGCTAACAAGAATGTTGTCAGATGATGCAGGAACCAAAATGAAACAACTGGCTGTGCATGTTTCTGGAGTAGTGAAAAATCGCCCGAGATCATCATTTGACTCCCTGCGTGACTTCAGCAGGATCAGACTGCCTGCTGCTTGGAAACCCAGCTACAAACAGCGAGAGCTTATTAAAATGCTATTAAGAGTTCATCAGCCCATCACATACTGCATGTGTCACAGTGAGCATCGCCGATACAGCGGTAAAATATGTAACCCCTAGATTTGGTCTAAGCACTTTAAATAGTATTTGTAACATGGCTCTGACTTCAGGGCAGTGTTTCCTCACTGCTATGTGAGCTACAGCCGAGGTGTTTGGAAAGTCCTGTAGCATTAAAAACATCATCAAATAAAACATATTCTGTCCATCAGTCCCCGGTCATCTGTGATATAAAGGTGACACTAACAATTTAGTTCTCACTTCTGTTGAATGTAATATAATGCTTCCTTGCCTATTACTTTTTAAACTACTCCTTAAAGTTCAATCAGTTTTTAATGTATAATTTAATGTCACATCTATTTGGTTTAATTAATAAGTGAACCAAACGGCTGTGTGACATTACCTGCAAACACTTTGCTTGAAGCTGACGGTTAAAGTAGGCCTATTATACAGGGTGGGCCATTTATATGGATACACCGTAATAACATGGGAATGGTTGGTGATATTAAAGTCCTGTTTGTGGCACATTAGTATATGTGAGGGGGCAAACTCCTCCAGATGGGTGGTGACCATGGTGGCCATGTAGAAGTCGGCCATCTTGGATACAACTTGTGTTTTTTCAATAGGAAGAGGGCCATGTGACACATCATACTTATTGGTAATGTCACAAGAAAAACAATGGTGTGCTTGGTTTCAACCTAACTTTATTCTTTCATGAGTTATTTACAAGTTTCTCTTTGTTCACATATACTAATGTGCCACAAACAGGACTTTAATATCACCAACCATTCCCATGTTATTATGGTGTATCCATATAAATGGCCACCCTGTACTATGAGTTCCTGTTATTGAGTACTGTGCAAATGTTTCAGGCCTCATTTCTTCATATGTCGCTTCAAAGGACCCAGGCTTAAAGTTGTGTCGAGCAACTGTTCTCCAGGCTTTCTGAAGGTCTGTCAAAGTTTGTCTTTGGACATTAGCTGCTATTTCTCTCATTGCCACTCCAGTCCATTTCCAGAGGAACGTTTGTTTTTCCTTTGTGAAGCCATTTAACGCTGACCTATGGATCATTCAAGCCATGCAGCTAACTCAAAGGACCAGCGTTGTGTCTGCACAGATGACTTAGCGAAGAACCAGTTTTAAACTGTCTTTGTTACTTGCAGCCTAGCACAAAAACACAGATTTTTCTCCACATTGTTTTAGTCAAATGCCAAAAATAACACAGTTTGACAGCCACAAAATAGCATTTGTGCACCGCACAGGAGATCTCCAAAGAGCTGAAAACTTGGCATATGTTGGCATGAGATCAGCACGTCCTTAAAAAATGAGGAAACTAGAAAAATGGACAAAAGATTATCTGAAAGTCATGTCATCAAGAAACGACCTGAGAGAAGCATCTTCAGTTAATCCAGCTACTGTTCACTGAAGCCTCATCAGAAATGGTCTCAGTGGAGGGGTGGCTGTCAAGAAGGCATTCTTAGGGAAGGGAAGCACAGTCAGACTCTGATCAACTATGTAATATCATATGGAAAGTATCTGACTGGCAGCAGTTTGTTTATTCCACTCATGGCCAATGTCACGAGAGCACAGACGGACAGAACAATCCAACAATATAAATCACGGATCGGCCGGAACCAGGACATTACTGAAGCAGCTAGCAACCAAAGAGGAGACTGGAGAACTCTTACTGAACAGGCTTTGCACACATTTCAATAGATTTCTGCATCTATTTGAAATTTTCCTCAAAATTGGAAAATGTAGACTAGAGATGTTTTATATTGTTACAGTGGAATATGTCTGTGAAGGTTCTCAGTCATCCAGGTCATCGTAGTCAAAGGAGCTTGCAAAGAAAAGCGTCTGGACTTCTTTAAGTTGCTTGAAGACGTTTCACCTCTCATCCGAGAAGCTTCTTCAGTTCTAAGGTCAAATGGTGGAGAGTCCCAGATTTAAACCTAGTGGGAGTTTCCCCCCACAGAGGGACAAAGGACCCCCTGATGATCCTCTAATCGCCTGAGCCAAGGTGTGAAACTGGGTGTGGGTCCCAATCAGCCAGGGTTTCGGGTGAGCTCATTGTGAAACCTGGCCCCACCCTGTCATGCGAATTCCTGAGGTCAGATGGCCCAGGATGTGAGTGGGCGTTAAGGCGTCTGGGGAGGGAACTCAAAACTGGATTATAGATGGCAGAGAGTTGGTGTCGTAAACCCCGCCTCTGTTCAAAGATGGTCGCTCACAGTGGACATAGATGGTTTATTTCACTCCTCTTTGAACAGAGGCGGTGGTTTACGACACCAACTCTCTGCCATCTATAATCCAGTTTTGAGTTCCCTCCCCAGACGCCTTAACGCCCACTCACATCCTGGGCCATCTGACCTCAGGAAATCACATGATAAGGTGGGGCCAGGTTTCACAATGAGCTCACCTGAAACTCTGGCTGATTGGGACCCACACCCACTTTCACACCTTGGCTCAGGCGATTAGAGGATCATCAGGGGGTCCTTTTGTCCCTCTGTGGGGGGAAACTCCCACTGGGTTTAAATCTGGGACTCTCCACCATTTGACCTTAGAACTGAAGAAGCTTCTCGGATGAGAGGTGAAACGTCTTCAAGCAACTTAAAGAAGTCCAGACGCTTTTCTTTGCAAGCTCCTTTGACTACAGTGGAATATGTTTGAATATGTTGAAGTTGTTCCCACAATGCTGTTCAAACCTTCTCTTTACCAGGAGCAGCCAATCAAAAGGAGGGTGGCTCAAATGGAGGGGAAGTAGATAAAACAGCTTGTTTTACAGAGCGGACGACCCCAGGGTCAGCACTACAGCTCAGTGTTCGCTCAATACCGCGGCTAAATGCAGCAATCCTGGGAAAATTCATGGATCCAACAGAAAGCCACAGCTGTGGAGAGACTGAATGACTCGGAGACAAGAAGAGGTCGGCTTTTGTTTTTTCGTAGTCATGAAAACAGTGGCTTTTTAATGTAAACACTACATTCGATTGGTTTTTCCAGCACGGACATCCCACATGAAATAACAACCATTCACTAAAGAAGAGTAGAGGGAGAGAGAGAGAGAGAGAGAGAGAGAGAGAGAGAGAGAGAGAGAGAAAGCTGCACAGAAAAAAGCATTCACTGGGTAAAGAACAAAACATAAAAAATATGACGGAAACGGGAACAAAATGAGAGGAAAAAATGCTTTCTCATGTCATTATACACGGTTGTTTTCTTTTTTAAAAACTAGAAATCAAGAAGTCAATATAGAGAGATGGACGAGGGCTAACACATGAAGAGATAACAGATCTACTTATTGTGTATGTGTGTGAGTGCGAGCAAGTGTGCATGTGAGAAACTGTGCTTTTCATTGTAGACCTGGAAGGAGTGGGTTAAACTGAAAAGAGACAGAGAAGAAGAAGAAAAGAGCATGACTTTATACAGCGTAGATGTGTGAACATGCGGCGTCCCTAACTAGCGGACGCAGCGAGAAACGTGCTCTCCCCCAAAAAGTGTTTGTTTGTTTTTTTTCTTCTGAAATAATAAAAAATAGATATTGTTATAATATTATATTTAATTGTTCTGAGTCAGGCTAAAGTGAGGACACGGATCTAATGCAGGGAAACAGGCAAAACGGTAAAAGGAGAAGGGGCGGGGCACAGTTCAGAGCATTATAACAAGACGGCGGGGTCGGTCTGAGATCTTCACGGATCAGCTCGCTTTGCAAAACATCTTTTACATTTAAAAAAGGGAGATATAGAGAAAGAGATACTCTGTAGCTACAAAGCACGAGAAAAGTTTTTGGAATATTAACAGGATCATTAGGAAGGTCGTTGGCGGTACTGTGGTAATGTTCACTGGGGTCTTTATTATTGTAGTAATCAGAGTACATTTTTGTCCTTTTTCAGCTCACTTTAACACGTCGCTGTACTCTGAACCTTTCTGTTGTCAATCCTTGGAAACTTAAATTGTCACTTTTTTTCGATATATATATATTTGCCTCTGCCGTGTCCCAGAAACCAACAATCTTCTCAGTTTGTTTGTTTCTGTATTTTTCTGTTTGTTTTTTTTACTTTTACTTTTTTTTTTTCTTTTTTTAAAGTTATCTGAGCATTATTTGTGTGTACTTTTTTTTTGTCTATAAGTTGTATGAATTAACTGATCTCTTTATACAAAGGCTTGAGTATCACATGCTATCTGGGCTTTAGAGGGAAAAGGAGGAGGACGGGGAGATGGGTTGGCAAAAAAAGAAGGAGCGCCCTTTAACTTTGCAAAAATAAGCCAAAAAAGAAAGAGATGGAAGAAGATGAGAGAAGTAAAGGTGTGGCATGATGAGAGAGAGAGAAAACAGACAGGTGTGTGAAGAAAGGTGATCAATCAATAAATAAATTAATAAATTAATCGACCATTATCAAACCATGAGTGAGTTTTCTTACACGGAGAATGTTAGCAGATCTAGAGGTTATAACAGTGAGAAAGGTTTAATCATAACATTGTGTAGTTGCTTCTATAAGCACAGCTATCTACAGTGCAGTACCTTTGTTACATGGCACTGATAGGACTGTTAGCACATTTCCTATTGGCTCCCACACCCGGCCGTGGCCGATGGTTTGCTAGTGGCTTAGGCCTGGAAACAGGAAGCCTTACATCCTGTCGATGAAAACCACACCTTGAGTAAAACGATCCCCAAAAAAGTGACTGACAACAAAAACAACAAAAATCACTTAATGTAAACAAAACACTAACATTAAAATCAGCATCGTCAGTTTTAGCAGGTCTTGAGAGTTTTGGCTGACCCGTCTAGTGCTTCTTAGTACATTTTCACATAATTCTGCAAAAACTGTTATTACATAATCACTACTACAGCAAAAAAGAAGGACAAAGTAATACACACACACACACACAGGGGTGTCAGGTGAGGCAAAACGTGAATAAACATCAGTGTACAGACTGATACTTGCAATAAATATACATATGATCAACAAAAACAAAAGTCATAAAAAACGTACAGGTTTGGGTTAACAACAAAAGACAACGTAAAAGAAAGGAAACGGGGAACGGAGGCTTTCATCGACTTTGTTCACAAAGTTTTCAAGGCTGCAGGGTTTCGTGTTTTCTACTAAAACAAATTTGTTTGCTTGGCAGCAAGCTCAAGAACGTCAGGAAGAGTCGGAGCAAGAAGAGAGCAGACAAGAACTAAAAACGGTATATATATATAATATATATATATATATGTATGCCTATTTTTTTTTAAATTATCCTCATTATTAATATGTACCTAGTTGCATTTTTCTTTCGTTTTTTCTTTAAGTAATCAGCATCGTCATCATCGCCATCATCATTTCCACAGCAGTGTCAAAGGAAGAGGAATGAGGAGGTGGGAGGACAGAGGAAGGGACAGAGGGGGGAGGAAATAACAGGGTCGGTAGGCGTGCTCAGTACAAGCCACACCCTCGGAGGTTGTTGGCGATGATAATATCGGTCACGGCGTCAAACACAACCTGGATGTTCCCTGTATCTGTGGCGCAGGTCATGTGACAGTAGATTTCCTTATTTGGAGAGCGATTCTTACTCTCGAACTGTGCTTGGATGTAAGCTGCTGCATCCTCGTAGGTGTTGGGTCCTGGAGGGAAGCAGATGTGTTACGACACAATTATTAAAACAAAAACTTCAAACAGGAAGTCTCATGAAAAAAGGACTTAACAAGTAGCTTTGGTTAGTTATCTGGATGATGATGATGATGATGATTATATATTGTTACAATGTTGCATTCTCTTATAAATACTTTGTTTCCAACTTTTTTCTACTTTTGCGTAGAGTTTAGATCACCCCTGCATGGACTGGTGTCTGCACCTGCGTAAATGTAAGACAAACAAGTACTAAACAATATAGAGCTGGAAATGAAATTAATAGCTGTTGCATAATCCTTCGTTAGTACCTGTAGGGCTGAGTTCACACAGTCAAATACTCAGTGCTCAGGTGGGTTGTTGTTAGTAGCCTAACTGTGTTACCACCATATCTGCATTCATCACAAAGTACACAAAATATCTGTGTTTGTATCGAATTCTAAAGCTTGGACTCTGATGCGTATGCTATATACATATATGCTACAGGAAGTTAGCCGGTGGACATTTTTGGCTGTGCAACAGTGGGAAACTCTTTAAACACTTTCTTTATGCTTCACTGATTCTGAAAATCTGCAGGTCAAAGTATTTTCAGTCTGTTGCTAGTTTCAGTTTAGTAAGAAACTTAGATATATTACTGTAAAATAAAATAAATAACTGATTCACATGGACAGCTAGCTTTGAAATCTGCTACACAGCATCCACTTCTAGTGATAGCTGACTCCACACCTTCCTTTGTGCTGCACTGAACGTCACACTTCACAGGAAATCTCACACAACTATTTAAAGCTAACTGTTTTAATGAGCTCAGACTTCAGAGGAAAGCAGCTGCATATCCTGTCGAGCAGTGAGACATTTTTGTTAGCTAATGTCAGCTCAGCAGCTGAAGCGAAGCCGAGACCTGTCGACAGAGTCGGTTTAGATGATGTGATATCTTTAGCTTCATATGAACTTAGCAGGTAGCAGAGCTGTCATCGCCACATAAAAGTCCAAATTAGTAAGTAGAAATACTATCCCTGTAACAGAGGTGGACTAGCAGTGCTAAATGCAGGCTAACTGGTCTGGTTTCCTACACACAGATGATCACATCTGTATCCTATTCATTTGACCTAATTTGAAGCACATTAGCTGTATATCAGATGCAATGATAGTTCTCCTCTAGAAGCAGGGCCGATGTACTGTACCGAGGAGTCGTTCATCAGCAATGATAGTATACATTCTAATAGGTTTGCAGATTTATTGAATCATACTCAGTCCTTCTGCTGGGCAAAGTCAGGACATGTTTGCGTGTGATGTAAAAGATATTTCTCCAAGATCTTTGGCTTTAAAAATATTTGTGGTTGTTAAAGGTTCGTAAAGTCTTCTGTTGGGAAGCTGCGAGAGCATGGGACACAGGAGGAGAGACTGACAGAAGACAGACTTACTGAGACTGTCAAGCAAGTTAGCCGAACGTAAGTAAAGCATGAGGGACAGGAATGAAAAGGATCCACTTGGAGACCGGAAAGGAGTTTGGAGTAGGCAGGAGGCAGCTCTCACTTATTGCGGCTGACCAAGCACGACTGTCTGGGGCTTCTTATAAGCAGTCTCTTCCTTTTCTCTGTCACCACCTCGTCCGACTCTCACCTCCACACGGAGAAATCTGTAAACTCGGTTCTGCCCGTTACAGGTTCTGGGTCTCTCTGCTCCTTCCTGCTTTCCTTTTAAACAGTATATCTCTCTTTTCAACCTGAGCCTCTGCAGTTCTTTAAACAGTTCGTTGGCCATCTCTGCTGCAAACTGTAAACAGCAACTTTGATTTAAAGTGCTTCGAATTGTTTACAAGTCTGTGACAGTAAATGTCAGGGCTAGAAGCAGAGCCGATGTACTGTACCGAGCAGTCGTTAATCAGCATCCAGAACCTCAGGAAGGGCTTTAGAAAGCATTTAATTTCTGGGAATTACACTTAACACAGGACAGATGGTAGTCATTCATACTTTTATATCCCCTCTTCAAAATGTCTCATACAGTATTAGCCTATTTTCGGCTCCGTTACACTGATTTTCATGCAAATTTCCAAATGATTTTGTACTACACAATTTTTAAGATTAAGCTCCTTCAAATGAAGCAATTTGAAATTTGGTGAAACTTGATCTGAGCTTTCAGTTAGCTTAACATAAAGACAGGAAGAACCAACATCACAGGACTATTAAAAGATAACTTTTCAGTAAACTGATTAAACTAAATGAGGAGCTCAATTAGAGGGTTGAGTGGGTTGCAAATATACACCAACATTGTAAAGCGATTCAAAAAGCACATCTTACATCGGATGTGTAGAAATGTGTCAGCTGACGTGGGCTGAGATCACCTGATCTGCTGAGCTCGACTCTGTGGCCTGCCCGAGTTCGTGCTACGCTCTGTTTTTGCAGTTGGCTACGTTCAATGAATGAACTTTAGATGTGTCGTTCTCGTGACTATATTTCGTCCTGTAAACACTTTTAATTCAGGAAAACAAATTCCAAACGCTCCTGTTTGAGATTCCCGCCCACCACTGGAATAAACCCCAAACTTTTTTCGTACCTGTGTATTCAGGGAAGCAGATGCTGAGCGGAGATTTCTTGATCTTCTCTGCAAACAAATCCTTCTTGTTGAGAAAAAGGATGATGGAGGTGTCGATGAAGAACTTGTTGTTGCAGATGGAGTCAAACAGCATCAAAGACTCATGCATGCGATTCTGCAGCGGGGAGAAGGAGGGGGGGGGCAAAATAATGAGGCACGAATAAAGAGGGAAAATGGGATTAGGGGAGATTAGGGGAATGGGTGAAGGAAATAGGAGAGAGTGAGGAAACAGGTGATAGGGAGGAAATGGAAAGAAGGCCAAAGTTACACGTTACCCCCGACTGAGCATGTCGACACAGTTATAGACACACATTAAAACTTCATCTGGGCCTCACACTGGAACACCAACAACAAACTGTGACAGTATTAATTTGGCCTGCTCGGGCAGGACTCGCCCATATTTTCAATAAATAATTATAGTTCGTGGAGGAAAGCAAAACATATTCTGGAAAACATTTACATTCAAATCTGCTCCAAATGCGCGCACACACACACACACACACACACACACACACACACACACACACACACACAGGACCAAGAAAAATAATCACCCATATCAAGTTACTCATGTGATGCTTTATTGTCTTTATCTCATGTATAAATACAACATCCAATAAATTATGACAACAGTGAGGGAGTTACAGCAGATGCATTTTATGCACAGTGATGGATAAAATGCAGCATTCACACGCACGCGCAGGCACACGCTCATACAAACTCGCACACGCACAGATAACAGCTTAGTAGATGTGGGCGACTTGTACAGTACAGCGAGTGTTGATTGGTACCAGCATGTTGGTTGAACAGAGACTGGAAGGTTAAAGCACGGTGAGTGCAAGGACGCTGATGTGTACCGGCATAAACTCTGCCTGATGCTATCACGGTTCGTTACGGTCATGTCCCCCCAGCTCTCTGACATCTCTCCCAGCTCAGCAGCCTGAGTGCACATTACATCAGCTGGCGCGGTATAGCAGGGACCGAATGTTAAAAGGTTGCAAGCAAAACCCGGTTTCTAAATCCAAAGTACAAGTAAGGCAGCAAAAACAGGCCACAGGAGCTCATTTAAACCTAACACGGGAAAGATCTGGCACTTCGGTTTGGCTGCCATTGTGACATTTCAACAGCTTTTTGTGCTGCTGTGGCAATGACATGGCAAAAGGTGCTAACATTTCTTTTGTGACACCACCTGCTGCCTAGAAGTGCACCCACGCTGCTGTCCCCAACTCTCAAAGCTGAATAGGCCACTGATTGTGTTATCCACCCTCCTCTTGTCCTCTCGACCTCGCCTACTGTTGCAGTTGTCTTCTGTTACTTGGGATTGGTCCTAAACCACTAATTGTGTTACAGCTCGCCTGATGCAGAAACAACGACGAGGTCTCAAAGGTAATAATGTGAAGGACCGCACGTTTCCCACCCCGGGCGCCTGCTCCGTGTCATGAAGGGACGAGACGGGACTTTGGTCTTTTCACCTCTCATCATGTACACCATGACTTCTACTGAACTGTTTATGAAAAAAGACGTTTCTGCTCAATTCAGTAAATTTTCTATTAGCTGCCGTCTTTAGCGTATGTTCAGTAAAATTCAAGTGTTGTGTTCTGTGAATAAATTTAGGCACACACTGATCTGAGATCACTCTAACTAATTTAGTATGTCACTGACAAACAGCACGAATCCCTGTAGGTCCGTGCGGTGCCTCGGGTTAACGTTGGAGGACAAAGCTCCGATGCTGTCCTGTCACCGTCAGCCCGACGGCAGCACAAACAAGCAGCACCTTTGCAGAGCAGCAGTCGTCAGCGCAGCGTGGATGTGGAGTGACTAAACAGAAGTGTATCTGTTGCCAGGGGCGGATCTAGAAGGGTGGCATGGGGTGGCAAGTGCCACCCTAAAATGATCCCTTGCCACCCCAAGTGCCACCCCAGTTTTGCATATGACAGTGTTGTTTATTAAAATAAGATCGCATTAACAGTTTGAGCGTAGTTACAGTCAGCAGTGAATATAAATCCTAAAACTGAATATATTGCATAGTGTTCCCCCTGCACCAGTAACAAATGGTTCAGCCCATAGCAGGACGGCTTTTTTCTTGTTTTCAGTAGCAAGCGATGCTTATGATCGTGCCAGAGCACATTTTGAACAACACCATGGGAATTTCAGATTTCACACAGGCAGGTGGATGTTACACTGTGGAAATGGAAGGAAGGTGAGTGTTATTAACCCTCTGTGGTCCACGGACACGCTGCACCTCCACATCACATGACTGATGTGAGCTGACACAGCAACAAGCTGCAGCCACGCTGACTCTCTGTTTCAGCCACATTGAAAGTTCAGACTTCAAAGTTTTTAAATTGTAATTACAGGCCAGTAAATCCAGAGTTATGATCATATATATCAGCCACGCTTTGTTCTAAACACTGTCGTCACGTTTGTGTGTGTGTGTGTGTGTTTTAAGCGTTTTCTAAGGACAACGCGAAAACAGTAAAGAAAGAAAAAAAGCCACCTCTTTCCTATCGGTGGAAAAATGCACCACGTCGACCAATTAAAAAAAAAAGTCAACATGTGGGATTTGGTTGTTTAGGAGGAGGGGAGAGTTTTAGGAGTGACGGTAACGGCAGCGAGAGAGAGCGAGCGAGTGAGTGAGAGAGAGAGAGAGAGAGAGAGAGTTTTTAGATGTGGGAGATTTGTGACGTGTGGAGTGTTTACTTAGTGTGTTGTGTTGTGTAGTCGTTGTTTTGTTTTGTGTGTCAGTGAGGGCACTAATGACTGTCACAGAGGCACATTTGTAAACACTGTCACTAAGTAGAAAACCAGCGGAGTGATACACCTGCTGTTGTCAGGCCTGCAGGTTCATCCCTGTGATGTTCCGTCTTTTGGTCCTGTTTTTACTGACACACATCATTTGTGGGGCATCTTATTGCGACACCTGATTGTTCTCTCATTTTAGTTTTAGTAATATTTTTAAATGGTTGTACAAAATGAAAAAAACAGCAGATGTATTGTCTGCATTTTTAGATAAATAGTTGTTTATGTTTACAAAATGTACAATTTATATTTGCAATTCAAGTTATAAAAATTTACTCAACATGTCTGTTTTTTTACAGTAAAAATACTACTAGTTATTTTTTGTGATTTCAGATCAGTAACACTAATGCAGTATGTCAGTGAAAAAAAACAACTAAAGTCAGTTGAGCTGAAAAGACACCAAACAAGGCAACGGAGAAAAATAAAATGAAACAATCTGAGGGTGAAACACAAACGTAAACTCAAAGGAGTCACAAATGTCCGGTTGTATTTCAGACCTCAGAGGGTTCATCCGACAAATCATGAAAAATTAGGTTTACATGTTTGTTCGTGACAGTGCAGATTTCTGACATTTTGTGTAATTTAAGCTGCAACAATGTGATTGTTTTCTAACAAAAAACAGTGAAACATAAGTTAGACTTGTGTTTGTAAATGAAGCGCCCCATGTTGTGTAGCTTTCTGCATTTTATACTTATTGGGCTACATATGTATTTATCATACAGGCTGTACAGTACACAAATCAAAACTTTATGTAACTAAAGTATTTAATTATGTGGGCTACAGACAATAATTAAGTTATAGACTATATTTATATGAAAAGCGTGTATACTTACTGCATTTGAATCATTATAACCACATGTAACCACCTGCATATGTGTTTGAAAAAAAAAAAAAGGCTTTGATTTTGCCCCCCCATTTCATTTCTTTGCCACCCTAAGAAAATTTCTCTAGATGCGCCCCTGTCTGTTGCATCAGACGCACAGTTGTGCTCCTACGCGTATCACACAGAGGGAAATCATTTCGGTAAGAGGAGATTTGGTTTTATTACGAGTGAAATGTGCGATTGCAATGATATTAACCTCTGCACTGCAAAGACGGGGAGGGAAAGGATCGTGTTTGAACTCTGTACGCGATCATTCCCCAGTTTAGGAAAAAAATCCGAATTTATAGAAGAACTTTGATTTTTGGATCGATGGGATTAAGCACCGATTTCAGCCTGTCAACACTAAACGCTTTGTGTTTGGAAGGAACAGAAGCTTCATGCAAAGTGTAGTGAATGAATGAAGCTACTGAGAGTGAAAACTAAGGAGAGGCTGACACAGAACGCAGAGATCGTTTTCCTTTCTGTAACAGATCAGTCCGAGGAGACGACGATGAAGCGCCTTTAGCAGTCGTGGCAGCGGCTCGCTGTGTGGCCGTGTGAACCTCTTTGGCTGGAAACTGCAGTATTATTTGGCAACTAAGGTGTTGTGACATTTTGAAGCCCCGTGAGTGTGTTTGTGTGTCTGAGGCCTGTCTGTGCTGAAAGGGTAGATAGGTGCCCTCTGGGTAATTAATCCACAGATGCTGACTCCACCGCAGCACCCATGGGCTGATGTCGTCTCTTACACAACACACACACGTTCATGAGCACGTACACCCACACACACACACCGTGACCTTTTCTGTACTATCAACAGACACATGTAGGTAACTATATACAATCTGAAAACATGAACACACAAAATACACATCAGTGCACGGCACACAGCATGCAGGCTGAACGACAGCCTCAGGGAGCGCTCCGTTTCTAAATTTGGCACAGATGTGGTCGGACGGGCCGATGATGACGACATCTACCTGTGCTCCAAAAATGGCGGCTCTGAGCAGAGGAGACGCATCTGGTTGTTTGTGCGTGGATGGAAAAGCGGAATAAAGCGAATGCCCTTCTCATAAATAAAGATGACTCTGTTTGGCGGGAAGCGCGCTCGGCTTCGTCGGCTCCATCGCGTCTCACAGACAAACACTTTCTATGTGACGATGTTAACTGTGGCTACACGGAGGAACTAATGACGTAGCTCCAGTACTGCCCTGATCTCTCTGAGCTGGGTCAGAACAGCGCCCGTCACTCCTCTGTTCGTTTTATGATCGATTCCAAACAGACGTCGAGATACGAGGAGAACAGCATGGATACAATCGTAGTCTGTGTTCGCGTCCCAGAGGACGTACACATCAGTCTGTAATCTTTCAAAGCTCACCTCTGGTTTATTAAGGTGGACTGGAGGACAACAGGGATATTGCACGGTGCAGCCTGACACAGTGGATGCAGTGCCAGTGCCCTTTAAAATCAATACTTGTGCTGAAGCTTTAACTAGGCGGAAACTGTCCGCGGGAGTCGGCACAAGCTTCTGCGACTCTTTGTTTCAATTGATTTTAAGGAGTCCCATGCAAGAAGCGAGATGAGCCTGCAGCCGGGAATGGCGTCTGCAGAGATTAACGATGACAGCGGCGTGGCTCAAGCAACAACGTCCTCTTTATGCGCTCATTTACACTATGAAATTAGATTCAATCAAAAGAGGAATCAGGAGGTTTACTGAAATCTACACGGGCCGAAAAAGTTTCCTCTCAGATTAAAAGCACAGCAGTAAGATTTGGTGATATGTTCTCACAGCCCGACTCTTTAGAATGACGTGATTTCACAGCACAAACAAGCCGCCAGCAGGTGTGTGTGTCTGTGGTGTCCCTGTGGACCACCCACTAGTGACCAGGGTGCACTCTGTTTTTTACTATGGGAACGTAAAAGTGGCAATCCCATTTAAATAAAACATACCAAATTCATTATAGATTATTATTTTTATCATTTGCTATTCACAACAGTGTTGCTGTAACTCCCCCCTCAGCTTCTTAGTGGGCACAAATGCTGCTGGGAATTTAACCCCCAAAACTCTACTACTCTGAAAATATCATACAATTATTTTCATCGACTTAATAGCTCTGAAATTTACACTTAGTACTTGAAATGCCTGCAATAAAGTCAGTTTTGATTAAAGCTTTGAATTAGCTAAACTTGACCCCCACTAAGACTAATCATACGCACGTTTGCGTCGACTTTTGGTATAAATAAGGCACAAATTTATGATACAAAAATATGAATACACAAACTGAAATCAAAGGGAAAAAAGTAAATACATCTAGTAAACGAGTGATTCAGTACACTAGACTGTGGTCGGCTCAGCTGGTCTCTCGTTCTGCTTCTCAGCTTCGGTATTGTGCAAAATATCTGCAGCGAGAACAGATTTTAGATAGAAGGTACGCTTAAAATAACGGTTCTTAATTAGGATTGAAAAAGATAAGATGTCTCAGCCAACCAACCACCAACAACCAACCAGTTAATTCAAACTTGGCCAGTATGAGAAATGAGTACTATGACATCATGAACACAGCTCAGACCCCACATTTGACCGGCTCTCACATACAAGTCAAACACCCAGCATCCATTGGCCAAAGTTTAACAGCATCATCAGTACAGGCCACACCCTCGGAGGTTATTGGCTATAATGACGTCAGTGACGGCGTCAAAGACGAACTGGATGTTGTTGGTGTCCGTAGCACAGGTCACGTGGGAGTACACTTCTTTCTTGGGTGACTTGTTCTTGCTCTCATATTGAGACTTGATGTATCCCAGTCCCTCTGTGTAAGTATTTAGACCTGAGGAGACACACACACACACACACACACACACACACACACACACACACACACACACACACACACACACACACACACACACACACACACACACACAGTTAGACACACACACACAGAGTTAGAAAAAGCCTTTTATTTATACAGCGCCAAATCACAGCAACAGTCCCCTCAAGGTGCTTCATACTGTAAGGTCGACCTACAATAACACATACAGAGAAAAACCCAACAATCATATGACCCCCTATGAGCAGCACTTTGGCGACAGTGGGGAGGAAAAACTCCCTTTTAACAGGAAGAAACCTCCGGCAGAACCAGGCTCAGGGAGGGCGGGGCCATCTGCTGCGACCGGTTTTGATCTGAACCTTTGTATCCGTGTGCTCCCCTCCATGTTTTCTGAAAACATCACCTTTGACTCTCAGCACACATTCGGCTGAGGCGTGCTCTGTCGGCTGTTGAGCCAAGCTTCAATAAAAATGATGCACGGGCCGCGTTCTCAGACGAGGTGATTTCAGACAGATAAATGATACGTGATGGAAGCTAATATGTCCTGTTATTGCTGGCGCAGACTGCAACTTCCTGAACATTATTAATGTGTTACAGACTTCAGAATGTGACAGATACGAGGCCCTGAAGCTAAAAATAACGGAGCCATTATTCGTACCGTGCATTGATCAATTTACCAGCACTGGCAAATCCACTGTGCAGCCTTTTAGCTCAACAGCATTATCAACTGTTCTGCCTTTACGCAAGCATTTGGCAGGTAATGCAGCTTAAATTGGTACAGTGCTTTTAGAATGAGTCAGATCTCACTGATTGGAGCAAATGTTGTTCCAAGTGTCGCTAACATCTATCTGGCTCTCAGCCATTAGCAGCACTGTGGTTCGTCTGTCTGCTTCGGTGGCAACTTCATCAGAACAGGCACAAAGTCTGCAGAGGGGTGAAGAGAGGAGGAGAAGAGGGGCCGAAAACAAGATTGGAATTCTAATTCTCGCTTTCTCACAGTCCCGCTGGCTCGGCCTCTTGCGTTCCCACCATCTTGCTTTGCCTGTGTTGTTATAAATTTCTCACACTCTTGCTCTCTCTGTCTCTGGCATTGCCCCCCCCTCCCCGCCTCACATGTTGTCTTGTCTCTTGTTTCCTCTCTCACTGGAGCTCCTCTCGTGCTCCCACTAACACCCCGGCTTTTATTCCCTGTGAGTCTCTTTGTCTGTATTCAACGTTATGTTCGACTTTCATACTTTCTTAGAAATCAGCACAATTGTGACTTCAAAACTGAGAGCTACATATATGAATGGCCAGGTCTGATTCATTTCACTGTATTTTTGCTCTGCGTGAAATCTCGACATGCTTGTTTTTAATGAAAGAGTAACTTCAGCGAATGACAGCTTGTCTTAAATCATCAACCACATCACCAGCTCTAATATAGGTGCAGCTGGACTGTGGTGACAAAAGAATGGACTTTTACACCATAATGCAGTTATGAAAGGGAAGTCACTTTTTAGTCTGAGCAGCTAATGCTAGCAGCTGTCCACAGATCTCAGGCTCGTTTCAATAAACAGCTGGAGCAGCTGAAGAAGTTTGCCAACGTTTCTGCTCGATTGCTGCTTCGCCTAATTACAAATACGGGTGTGTGTGCGATACTTAATAGCAGCATCTGGTGCTGGCAGTTTGAATGTGAAAGTGATTCATCCACAGTTTAAAAAAATAAATGGACAACAAACCTTTTCCCCTGGTCCTGATTCGACACAACTATCAAACCCTGGAGGCAGAAATACTGTAGCCAGACTGTGTTAACAGACCTCTCTGCACTGAGCCATACGTGCTATTAATCTCTGCCTCTCTTCCACAGCATGTCTTTATCCTGTCTTCCTTCTCTCTCCCAACCAATCACAGCAGATGGCCCCGCCCCTCCCTGAGCCTGGTTCTGCCGGAGGTTTCTTCCTGTTAAAAGGGAGTTTTTCCTTCCCACTGTCACCAAAGTGCTGCTCACAGGGGCTCATATGATTGTTGGGTTTTTCTCTGTATGTATTATTGTAGGGTCGACCTTACAGTATAAAGCGCCTTAAGGCGACTGTTGCTGTGATTTAGCGCTGTGTAAATAAAGTTGAATAGTAAACATATTTTTCCATTCCAGTGTTGACGAATGCTGTAAAGAGCCACCAAGCAACATCTAGCTGGGAACTAATGCTTCTTAAAGCCTGCAGCTCTGACGTCAAGCAGGAACACTGCTGTAGCTGCTGATGCAGTTATCTGAATGCGTACTGCATTTGTAGTATTGACTGTACCTGGCAGTGTAACCTGTGGCCTAAGCAGGAGAGGGCAGATTATGAATGAGGCCAGGCTCCACTCTTACAAGTGTGTACTGTCAATATATAGAAAGCACCATATAAAGAGTTCAAATATCGCCACATATTTGATATCTGACCTCCTTTAAAGTCGAGAGATTGATCCGAAGGTCAAAGTTTAGCCATTTAAAACATTGTTTCCTGCTGTGTAAGCAATGATGTAACCTCTGACCTTTTCTTCAAGGTCAAATTTCCATAAAATGTGTCTCATCTTTGAACCTTTTGTTGGTATCGTAACATTTAGGGAATGATGTCGGCATATGGATTTTCTAAATATCACGTTATAGTTTGCGTTCAAATATCTCGTCACCTTTGACCTCTGATCTCACTGTTCCACTTCACAGCTGCCTTTCCTTTACTGCACTGCAAACTTTTTAAACAAAAATAAAATGAATACATAGAAAAGAACGATTCCCTTAAAAGTAAATCCTCGGTGCAGGTGTGGACTCTCGGAGAGCTTCTAGTTCTCGTTTTAGAACCCACGTTTGGCTTTTCTTAACATAACTACACTTCATGAGATGTCACAGTGCAGGGTTGTATGTACCAGTGTACTCAGGGAAGCAGATGGACAGCGGTGACTTGCTGATCTTGCTTTCAAAGAGGTCCTTCTTGTTCAGGAAGAGGATGATGGAGGTTTCCTGAAACCACTTGTTGTTACAGATGGAATCGAACAGCTTGAGAGACTCGTGCATGCGGTTCTGTAGGAGAGACATTAGCACGAGTTAACGGGGCTGTTAAACCTCTAACCACTATCGCACTGTAAAAGCACATAACGGAAACACGGGCATATAGTATTCACCTACATGCATACACAAAGCGAAATTAAGGACACCCACATCACATGCACACAATCTTAACACAAAGAGGAATTAAAATTGAATCTAAGAACAGAAGTCCTGGAAGTTCCTCTTGGAAAGTGACTCGTATATCTGGGTATGTGTATTTGTATCAGCGTATCAGTAATCAGCATTATTAGTAATCTAAATAGCAAAGCCATGCTCTTTTAGCCAGTTAGCTTCTATTACACTGAGCAACTAAGCACAAGCACCCACTCTGGGCCCTGCAGAGTGAGGCTTTCAGGAGGAGGAGGTGACTGCACGGGCTGGCAGCATGTATTTGAGGAAAAAGCTGCAGTGACAGTTTGTGGAGGTAATGAAGTGTAAAGGCAGAGAGGAGGAGGAGGAAGAGGAGGCTCAAGTTATTACTGCACTTTGAAACTAAAAGCTTTGCAAGTGTTTTCTGACTATATTTATCTTCTCGGCCAAACAGGAACAATGCATGTGCTTCATAAATGAATAATTAGTATCCACTGTTTGGTTGGCTACTAAAATAAGTAGAAGATGAAACAAAACTGAGGCCTGGATTATTTGTTCATAACAAACCCGTTCATGCTACAGTGAAATTGATTCAGAGACAGAGTTGAAAGCAGTTTCTCTCCAGTTTGATTTCTTTCCTGCTTAGATCAGGACAGGGGAGCAAAAGCAGCTGATTGGATTAGGGAAAAACAGATCTATAGAAAATTAGGAAATTAAGAAGAGCTTTAAAAAGTTACCAGGAAGAAAGAGAGAGGAGAAAGCCAGACAACATTTTTGGATTGAGCGGTTCACAGACACAAAGAGGCGCTGCTTTCAACTCTCAGAGTGTGCGTACACCTATCGGGGTGGTTTCATACCTGTCTGTGGGTGGAGCTTCTGTAGAAGATCTGACTGCTGATTGGTT
Organism: Simochromis diagramma; assembly: GCF_900408965.1. Classification (NCBI taxonomy): domain Eukaryota; kingdom Metazoa; phylum Chordata; class Actinopteri; order Cichliformes; family Cichlidae; genus Simochromis; species Simochromis diagramma. Next base: position 178,429 of record NW_024386765.1, on the reverse strand, counting down.
AGAGAAGACAGTCGATGGCAACAGTGACAGGAGGAGTGGAAGTAGCCAGAGATGCTGCAGGGCGGAGCTTAGAGCAGGAACAGAAAATGCAAGGGACCCCGTCGCCCCAACCCAAGTCCCACTTCCTTTTTAACCCCCGTCCTCTATCCCACATACACACACATGCATCCCAAGTGCTAAAAGGAAAGTGTTTAGGCAGGAAGACAGTATCCACATACAGCAGTCGTCTCGTCAAAGGGTGGGGGGATACGCCTGTGTTCGTTAGAGCGTTCCAACAGAAATGAGGAGGTGACACAGAAAAAACACAATGCCAGAGCTGCTGGAGTAGACGCAATAGAACAACAAAGCAACAGCACTGAGTGTAGCGTGAGCCGTGTCGATGTCTCTCTAACACACTGATGCTTTTTAAAAGGTCAGAAAGCCGGCGAGCGGCTCTTTCAGCTCTTCTCTGTCCTCCGAAACAGCCCACGAATAAATCTCGGCTATAAGAAGTTTTCCTGTTCTACCAATGGCAGCATATCTGCAAGTGCTGAAAGGCTTTAAGAAACATTCACTCAAGCAGTATCTTTGAAGCTGTAACTCACACGTGTCATCTCTTGTTTGAACAGAAGTGTTATAAATGTCATGTGTGTGGGTGATTATGGGATGTATAATGTCAAGGAGTTCATAACAGTGAAATGTGAATGAACCTATTTTGTTTTTTGCCACCATTATTTATTAATGCATAATAATAATAATAATAATACTGATAATAACAACACATTGATATAATGTAACAGTTTCTTCCCAAAAGCCACCCTGAGCTCACACGTGACGACACAGCTCCACCCCCCAATCCAAGGACTTCCCTCTGTACATAAACTACCGTCAATACTGTGCAATAACCCACACTGTAAATATATAACACTTTTATTTGTATATTTGCACACTAACTGTGGATCTCACTGTACATGTGTATAGTGACATTAAAAGACTGAGTCGTGTGACTTTGGCGATCTCTAGTATTCTGGGAGTTCTTGGGAAAACTATTTCATACATCATTAAACACAGTTAAATGCAGGCACGGAGCATGTCGTCATGTAGCATGAAACAGCCTTCGAAACAAGTCAGCAGACAGAGCAGTGAGGGCTGCAGACGCACGATCTCGGTCTGATAGGGAAAAGAAAAATCTCCCGTCCAGCAAGGATCAGTATAATGGGAAATATTGCCATTCTAATTAAATCCACAGCCTATCAGCGACTTTGATGAACTGCCCAGAAGGGATATGCAGTATGTATCACTCCCATTACTGCCGGGTCGGGGGGGGGGGGGATCTTTACCATTCGACTGTGTAACATCCTCACTGTGCGCATACGGACACATCTGCTAGTAAAACTGACAGAGGATGCAGCAGCTCGTTGAAAACTGTTTGGTTCAACAATATTAGTGTTGATTTGAGAATTACGTCAGTCAGATTGCAAAAACAAAAACACTCCAGCTCGTGTTGTCTGAACATATGAGCGTGTTTACCGCTGGATGCCTGGATCTGTCTTGTTGTGTCTTGGGATTTTCAGCTGTCACGTCTCACGTTCATGACATTAGCAATACTGTAAATTTCTGTCAAGCGATCATTAAGTACGACACTTTTGATTGAAACTCCTGTGGCACTGGTGCAGAGGTAACGGAGGCAGCCTTTCACGCTCTTTCACGGTTTCTACGTCAACAAATCAGAATCACTATCTCGTCGTTGAAAAAGGTCCAGGCTGTTTCTTTCGGTGGGATTTTGCTTCTTCCACACAGGTTTGTAAAGACAAATGCACGACTGTGAAACAGCAAGCTCAAAGCTACGCCTGTTTACAACTGCACCGCTATTTATATGGAGGCACAGAAACAACAGATTTTAAATGCAAGCGGCAAAAACAGGACGGAGCTATTTGTGAGCACATTTCGTGATGGATATTTCCTCTCCTCCAGCGCCCGTCTTCTGGTGCTCCCAGCTCAGAGGGAAGCTTGATGACAGCTGCATAAATAGATGAGCACCTGAACACATTTCGACTTCCTGGAATTCTCCCAGGATTCACTCTGTGCTTATAAATAGCAGCGAGTGCTGTGCATTCAAATCAGCTTATTTGTTTTAGGTTACGCGATATAATCGTTAGGGATCCTCTGTGGTTAATGTCACCACTTCTTTCTTCTCTGCAGTGACGACACTTCACCCGTCCCGGACTCTACAGCCGCTATGTTGAATCATGTGGAACATTCGCTGTGTCCAAGTTAGAAATTTGTTTATTGTGCGTTGCAGGGAAGAATAATTTGCATGGAGAAAAATAACTCGCATGTACCTTTGCATTCAGTTACAACCTTTGTTAAACAAAAAGTCTGAAAACTATTTTCCGTGGGGACTTCAGCGTCCTCACGTATTCTGCAGCAGGAAGTGAGTAAAAGCCCAGAGGATAATTCCACAGAAGTTCATTGTGTAGCACGACGTGTGGTTTACCACAGAGTCGGTCTGTGGGTCCTAATGGGAATGCATTAGGTATTTATATATAACCCCTTCAGACGTGCACGGCTTGATTTCTTCAGACATTTCTCTCCAGCCCTGTCACAAGCTTTGTGTCCGCTTACATGTGACAAACATAGATCTATCTTTACACTGGCTGCTTGTCGTGTGCGCCGTGACCTTTGTTTTCCTAAATCCAGAATGCATAAACGTGGGACGGATTCACTGGAGAGAGAGAGCACAGCTGTGAACACGTGTCCTTACCGTGGTCTCGTCCTCATGCAGCACCTGGTCATATCCGCTGAGCGCCACACAGAAAATAATGGCTGTGACATCCTCAAAACAATGAATCCACTTCTTCCTCTCTGACCTTTGACCTCCCACATCAAACAGCCTGATGGACACAAGAGACAAACACGGGAAACAAGATCAGATTTTTTAACACAAACATAATTGAAATCGTCAATTATTACATTTGTACAGAATAGAAATAATAAATTAAATTCAGTCGAGTCAAATTAGAAGGTGATTCAATTTGAAGCTCATTTCGAAGCATGATTCAATTTGAGAACGACTTCTTAGCAGACGTCCAAACTGACGGAGATCCGGGGAGTAAAGCAGCTTTCAGTCCGTGGGTATAACACAGTCCTAATAACAGGTTCACGTCCACACAGAAGGACTCTGGCCTCACTGCTGGACCTGAAGGTGCTCTGAGGATGTCTGATATTAACAGCGTGCCGAGCGCCGTCACAAAGATCTTCTTGGATTTCCTTCTTTTCTCCTCGGAATCTGATTTTTGAAACAGTTTGTGGTTTAAAGAAACACAGAAACTGTTTTTATGCTGACATCATTTCCTTATACTGTTATCACTGATGATGATCTGACATGTGACTTTCACTTATTCACGCTCTTCAGATAAACAAAGGAGCTCTTATATTTGCTGTCAGAAGGTTGCTATTAGGATTTCCTCTGCATGAGCGAGGACAGTGCCTCTGCATATGCACACTGTACCTGCTGACTGCGGCGTGTACAGATCAGGCCTGACGCTAAATCCTATCAGGGTTTTATCACAGTGAGTAAAATGGAGCTTCGGAGTATCTGGATTTGTTTCTCCCGTCTCTCCTCTGCAGCGACAGTTTTCCGGATCGATTACCACAGACACGTGGCAATTTCTGACGTCAGGTTTGATTTTCTGAGGACTGCACTAGAGCTGAAACTGTTGAGGTAGCTCAACATCTGTCACAAGTATACAAAAACACACACTAACCAAAAAACAGGAGTGTGCTGCACTGAAAGTAAGTCAGCTGATGTTGCCAGATTCAGATGTGCAATTTTAGAAAAGAACATAACAACCACCCTAAAGGACTTAATCCACAGTGAGATGAAGTCAGTCAAGTCTGTGATGGGTATAATGGTAGGTAGGTTCATGGGTTACACCCAGGAGAGGAACACTGTAGCCTCCCACACACTGCCTGACTGCTAGTAATAGCAACTGAGCTGACAATATTTAGGCTTCTTCAACAAAGCACACCCAGCACAACTCCTACACAACAGTGAGAGTGACAGAGGAGAGCATCACTCAGCAGAACGAACTGCACAATACAACCCAAGCAAAAGAAGGAGGAAAAGCAAAACAAGCATTAGCTGCCAAACGTGATGTGCATCCATCCAGAAAAATAATTGGTGTCTATGCTACACGTATTAACCCCTCTGCTGTCTTCAGTTAGGACATGAATGTGTGCTTATACCTGCACACATCCACAGAAGTAGGGCGGAAAATGAGCGATTAGATTAGACGCCAGAACAGGACTCGCCCCTTCTCTTTCCTATAATGCCTCTCCTCTCTGTCATCATTCCCACGGCTCCTTGTTCTAATTGAATCAGAGCTCATTTAAAAGGAAGGGAATCATAAATATAGACACTTGTTTAAAGCATTTAATCTCATTAATTACAGGCTGGAGTTCCTACTGTACGCTTGGATAGAGGAGCAGTAAGAGGCACCGCTGAGAGTAAAGCACCGAGCGCACACATCGGGGCAGCAGTCGCTTTGGATACTGACCTGAAATGAAGGTTTTTGAAGGTAAAGTGTGTCTCGACGATGCCTGTGGTCTTCACTCGGGTCCTCAGGATGTCCTGCTCTGTGGGCTGGTAGTCCGCCGCACCAATTCGATCTAGGCTGTCTAGATAGCTGCACACAGACACACAAAACTCAGAATCTGACACAACAACTGTTTGTGTACCCATACAACAACTGCAGGAAAATACCACGTGTAAATGAGGTCCAAAAACATCAGCGAGCCATTGTTCTCACAAATTTCCCTGAAGTGTCCTTTACATCCACCAGGAGCTCATGTAAGTGGCTCAATGTTGCTGACTGCATTGGCAGAGATGTGAATGGATTTGTGGTGCTATGGCCTACTTTCAATTTAAGTGTGAATTTGTGTTGCATAATGAGCACAATCTGACACCCACCCACCCACCACTGTAGATCTGCAAATATCTGAGCTAATTCCAGGTGCTTCTGTTCTTTCCTTGCTCCTTCTATGGGAAGTGAGCCTCAAATCAGCACTGTAGCAACAGCAATGTGTCACATGGTTCAATATCTGATTGTAGAAATCTATTTTAGTGGCTCAGAAATGTTGATTAAATTTTGGTTTACTGGATAACAGCAAACTTCTCGCTGCTACACATTAGAGGAATAACGTCTGTCTGAAATACAAAGTTACCACATGGAGCAGCCACTTGGTAACAAGTGAGGAAGGGGAATGGGAGGATTCACTTATGTAACGGAATATCCCTGGAAGAGGGCCATTATTTTTTAATGTGCACGTATAAATCAAATAATCGTGAACAGCAGAATCCAGAGAATCGTTCTCTCAGTCACTCGAGCTCTCACACTATCTACTGTAGCACACAGCTAAGGGCGACAGAAGGAAGAGCTACAGTTATGTTAGAGTCACTTTGTGATTGTTAGGCTTGCCTTCCTCTTTAACACCTGAATACTGCTCTGGTTCCAGCTAATGTGCACCTTGGAAGGTTTAATCCCTCATTTTTTCCTTTCTTGTTTATTCCCTTCTTCAAATTAAGCTCAATCTCACCATCGGGACGAAGGACACAGACAGTAAGTAACATTTACAAAGGTTATAAAAGTGTTCATGAAGCACCTTCCATAGACGAGTGGTCACAAAGTGCTGGACACAAATACAGTAAAATAAATAAGAAAATTAAAAGCCATAAACAAGATGCATAATAAATTAAAATCAGTAAAAGTATCAACTGAAAACCAAGTTTAAAGTCCACAGAGTCATCTGAATGTAACTGTAATAGGTGACTAGCCCAAAGCCTTGGTGCCACAGATGCATATCTTTAATCTAGAAACTGTTCAAAGTGTTGTTTCAGAGCCGTTAGGAGGATCATTAGTTACTTTTAAAAGACAAAAGCTAGAGAGATGACGAGAAAAAGAAATGGATGGTACACTGTCACAGCTTCAGCGATAAGAACAACTGATTACAGAGAAAGGAATCTGAATTATATTGTGATTAAAATGTGAAAGCTGTAAGGAGGACACAAGAAGACTGGATATTTTTATCCTGAGCAAAGATGAAAGTGTGAACAGCTGAGCCTCGATTTATTTCTGAAACTGAAAACAAACAAGCACCACATCCCGAAGATGTGCGCACCATGTTTCTACACAGCATCCGTTGACTGGATTAGTGACTTGGTGTTAAAGCATGTTTCAATTCACAAAATGAAAGGATGCTAATTAGATTACAAGGCAGTCAGTCAAACAAACCAGAGCACTTCATCACAAAGCAATCCAAAGCAGATCAATTATGCCGAGTGGTTCATGCAATTTGTGTGAACCACTCGGTATTTCAAACTGAAAAGTCACAAACATTTTGCAAAGAAACAGCAGATTTCCAAAACCTAGCACGTGGGAAATGTTAATAATGAGCCCAAAGAACTGCGAGGAGCTTAGAAGGTTTACTAAGAAGAAGGGTTAGGGTTAGGTTATTTGCCATTCGTGACCTTCAGGAGGTCTGACCCTCTCTAACAAGAACACGTCCGCTCCTCCTGTTTGCTGTTTCCATTCTGCTGTTAGGCTTCACAGAAACACCATATCACACAAACTCACACTAACACAAATGCCATTATATAATGTACAGAGCTGCAGTCCCACAAAGGTCTCAAACACACAGTAATGTCAACTACATATCACCTTCGGACAGGCAGATGACTTTTTGTAACCTGTGTTAGGCTGTTTTTAGCGGACATACTTCTTGGTACGCTAGGTCAATGAACACCGACCTCAGGAGTACATACAACATTATGGCTTATCAATAAAAGAATGCTTGACCAAAAGCAACTTTCAACAGACTTGATGCTGATCTGCCACGTCATTGGGCTTTGGCTACTAACTAATGTGTAGCTGAGTAGCTAGCTAATCTAGCAAACCAGACATGATAAGCCCAGCAGATGTTTGGAGGCGTAGGCTTCTATAGAGTTATATTTTACTAAGGGGGGAAATACAGGGTCATTGTTTATTAAATTTCCAGTAAAGTGTTTAATAATTACAACAGTGGTTAACTTAATTAGTGCTGTGCCAAGGAACAATGATCTCTGACACAGTCAGACTGATCGCTAACTGCTAACTGCTAACTGCTCGACAATCAAGCCGATTTCTACCTTATGTTCCCGTCCAGGCTGGAAAACTACACTGTAAAAAAAAAATCCTAAAAAAACAGTAATATTCGGCAGCTGGGGCGCCAAAATAATACGATAAAATCACAGAAAGTAACTTTCCCATGAAAATACGGTTATTTTCAGTAATGACAATACAGTTTGTTGCCCTAATTTTACATGGGATTTTGCCTTTTTCAAGTGCTTTTAAACATTAAATTAGGAACAATTTTACGTGATTAAACAATGAAATTACCTATAAAAAAGGTCAATGAATGCAGCACTATGAATAATAATACTTAAATGTACAGAAATATACAGTTAACAGTTGGTTTAAATAACAATGGATTGATTCATATTCCACTTTATAATTCCCCTCTGCCCATCACCAGTAGGTGAAGTGTCTTGCCCAAGGACACAACGACCGAGAGTGTCCAAGCTGGGGCTCGAACCGGCAAGCTTCTGATTACAAGGCGAACTGCCAACTCTTGAGCCATGATCGCCCTAAATAGCAATAATAACAATAATAATTATTTGATATAACAAAAGTTTATACGAATCATTTTATATATTTTTCCATAGCATTACATTTGAATTGAACAGTTCAATCTTTCAAATAACGGACAAATATTTGTGCAATCATGATGCATTTGTGAATGTATTTTAACAATCTAAATATGTACAGATAGATACATTTAACAAACAAGAAAATTAAGTTTTATTACATTTACATTGATTTTACGTTAATTTACATTTGAAATGTAAAATCACAGTCTATTTATGTAAATTTAATGTTCTAGAAGAACAGTACAAAACTGTAAAATACACAGTAAAATACTTTTGTATCACGATTTTTTTTTTTACAGTGTAGGTAATATGGATAATGGACAAGATTTCCAGCTGTGCTTGATATTCCCCACTGGTTATGATTTGATGTGTATTCTACAGCTAAACGTTTTATTCTGATATATACCTTATCTGTTTCTGAAAATGGCGAGAATCCAATCACGGTTCTTAAGTAAAATGGGATTTCAATAATTATCTCGTTCATGTTTGCTGTCATTCCAAATGTGATTAAAGTTGGGAAAACTCTAAACTGGGCTAGTTATGTCCATGAAAATGGACGAATAAACCTGTGTGAGTACAACAGCCCGCAGTATTGTTAACAAAGCTATAACACTGAACACTAATTAACTAAAACCGCGATAAAGTGCCATGGAAGAGCTGCATTTCTAAATTGTTTTTGGAGTAATAGCCAACCACAATAACAGGAAACCGACCCGACAGGGACATCTTACACAGAGAGTATGAGAGAGCCAGATATATGGAGTACAGCTGTATCGATCCCCTGCTGTATAAACTCAAGTGCAGTGACTCTACGTGAGCCATTTACTAGTGCAGTGGCTCACTACAGAAACACAATCCATCAAGCGAGAGCCATAAGCAGCCTGTCAGCTCTGTACTTACGGTAACACAAAAAGCTTCTCATGTTTACATTAAAGCAATGATTTATTGTATAAACATCACAATACATACAGTACACCCATATACTCTATCTTCAAGTATAAACTAAATAAAATTTGTTATTACCATTGTAACAGTGACACAGAATTTACTATCTCCCATGCAGCATTATGTTTTTTTATGGCAAGAGATGGGTTGGCTTAAACCGTCTTAACCCATAGCTGTTGCTAAGGAACCAGCCTTTAGTTGGTTAGATGCGTCCCTACTGCGATGCCCCTGACACAATTTAAACCAGCACTTTTCTACAGAAGCAGCAGCTACGTGATGCAAAACCATGAAAGCTGACCACAACATAAAAGTGCTCTGAGTCACAGAGGAAAAATCCCTGTCATTACTTAGCACGAATGAGAAGAAGACCAGGAAATCACACACACACACACACACACACACACACACACACAAACACATCACACACACCACACACACACACGCACACACACACGCACACACACACATGCCACCACACATCACACACCACACCACACCACCACACACACACGCACACACACACACACACACACACGCACACAAGACACACACAGCCACCGCACACACACACACGCACACACACACACGCACACACACACCACACACACAACGCACACACACACCACCACGCACACCTGCCACCAGCGCACAGCACACACACCCGCAGTGGACAAACCAGATCACTGTGTATAGCAGTGATCTAATAAATGATCAACATGGCTAAAGCAGCTTTGCATTATGACCCAATAACATGTACAGCGAGTCTAAATAGTCAAATGTAATGCAAGCTGTAGAATCAATATATTGAGCACAAAACAGAGACTGTGACATTTAACTGTAACGTTTATCCAACATCGATGACGGAGTGTTTGTAATAGCTGTGCATTATGCACGAGCTCTGTATTCAAGTCTTTTTAGCCTGATGAACTCAGCCAATACTTACAGCATCCATTTAACTACTTTGCCTGGTATTTGTATGTAATTTCATATGTGCAAGATTGGTGTTCACGTTTTGAATGACTGACTGTGTCATAAAGGCAGTGGATGTAAATCACAGTCAGAGTGTGTGTGCATTGTGCTAAATAGGTCAGCCCATGCAGGGTATTTGCACAGAGACAGACAGAGAGGTGCTTCAGGCAGGACTTGCTCCTCTCACAATGGACCCTTCTGCTTTCTATGCAATAAAAAGACATTAGATGCACTCGTGAGTACCAACACACAAAAAAGTACTATTAATATTATTAATAACTGCCAACTTGGGACAGTTTTATAACATTCCCCACATGAGAAATAACATCAAATTTATCTTCTGTTAAGGGTTTTCAATAAAGACACACACACACACACACACAGGTTGAACCTAGTGTGGTCTGATCATGTGATATGTGTCCTATCAGTTCATAGGCTGGTTGCTCTGTTCTGCTCCACAGGCCACAACATAATAGGCAGAGTGCATCAATCTTTAACGTGACATTTAGCACAGACAAACTACACACACACACACACACACACACACACACACACACAGTGGATGTTACTTAAGTTACTGATTACATGTAAATGCTGATAGGAGTATGTTTGTAATCCTTCAAAGGGTCCTTCACTTTGCCTCCTCCATTTCTCTCGCCGTGCCTTGTGTCCTTTACATGACCTTTTATTACCTTTTCTCTCGCAGCCTGTATCTTTAAATGATAACATCCATGTAACTTTCACTGAGTCCTCTGCCACGATCATTTTTTTTCATGTCGTGCTGTAATTTTACTGGATGTAAGAAACACAATTAAACGACAAACACGGAACTTGAGGGAAATGACTGCTTCTTCTTCCTCTCTACCCCACCCACTCACTCTCTCTCTCTTCCTACCTACACATGCACTCAGCATAAGATAGACCCAGTAATGGCGATTGACTGTAATAGGCGGGGTATGATTGCATGAATAAACAGTAGTGCGTATGTGTTTAAGTTCACGTGTTGTGTTTAAAGCAGTGTAGCAGCTACTAATGACTCATGTATTCATCTGGTCTCAGTAAATCAGGGATCTGCTGACGCAAACACAAAGAAAACTATATTTGCTGTGATGATTTGGTGCATCTGTGGGTATCACTACAAACACTTTGTGTCTACAGCCACCAAAGGGATGGGAATCATGCTTAAACTCAGGGTTCCCCCTACTGAGCCGACAGTCTTATCAAACGGGATTTCTAGTTTTTTCCTCGAAATTCACAAAATGCTAAAGTTTACTGTCTGTTGCTTAAAGTCTGAAGCGATTTTCTTTAGTCCAAAGTTACGCAGCAACTTGTGTTCAGCGGTCAACTGCAGGCAGCACGCTTCTCAGGTTGTTAACCATGCAAGCTAGCTATAAGCTATTAGCATTAGCCGGAAACGTCCCAGGTGCTGAGGTTTTGCAGACAGTTGACGGAAACATTAACTTGTCGGCCGTGTTGGATGTGCTTGTAATCCTTCAAAAATGTCTGTAATTAAATAAAGATGTCAATGTAAGATGAAGCAAACGAGGTCCAAGTCGCACTGACCTACAGACCACACAGTTCCCCAACCAGTTGGCAAAACCTCGTGATTGCTTTGGCTGCTAGCACACTGCTGTAATTTTGTTTGTTTTGAAAGCAAGTGACGATGCTATCTACAAACACAGGCCAGCTGCTCTTTTCCGAGATGTCGCTGAAAAATGCGACACAAACCGGAAATGGAGCCAAATTTGTGTCCTTTGAAACAACATTCGAATGTCTTGTTTTCCCGTCTGTGGCTCATAGTTAGCAAGTATTTGCAGATAGACATCGAAAACTAAAGAATTACAGCCAACTGTGCCAACGAGTGCAGTCATCGGGTGACGTCTGTTAAACAGTCAGTGATTGCTGCACAGTCTTCATTCACAAAGCGATCTCATTAAGCTAACTTTTGGATCAGATTTAGGTTTTTATTTTTGTTATAATGGATTCAGTACTGATATTGGTAATGTTTCCAGCCTCACAACAAAAACACGCAGAAATAAGCACATGGACGTACTACTGCGCTGAATCGTTGAGCTGGTACTCTCGGGCGCGACTGAAGCACTCCTGGATGCCCGAGTCAGACCACAGACGCATCATGGCGGAGAGCAGCTCAGCAGAGTAAGGCTCCGTGTCCTCCATACGACTGACCACATCGCACACCATCTTAGCATCCGCCTGAAAGAAAACACAGCAGGGAGGCAGCTCCAGGTTAGCGCTGTCAGTGGAGTGAAGAGGCTGTGGTATTAGAAGAGCATCATACTGATTATGAGACGCTGGAGTACAACCGTGTAGCACTGTGTAAACAATGTAATCAAACCGTCTTTGTGAGAAATATTTAGAATGTAAAAGTTTCAGACGTAGCACAAAATGTGTACACATGTAACACGTGTGTGTCCAATATTAGCATTAGAGGGCAAGGTGTCTGTGAAGGTTCTCAGTCATCCAGGTCATCGTAGTCTAAGGAGCTTGCAAAGAAAGCGTCTGGACTTCTTTAAGTTGCTTGAAGACGTTTCACCTCTCATCCGAGAAGCTTCTTCAGTTCTAAGGTCAAATGGTGGAGAGTCCCAGATTTAAACCTAGTGGGAGTTTCCCCCCACAGAGGGACAAAAGGACCCCCTGATGATCCTCTAATCACATGAGCCAAGGTGTGAAACTGGGTGTGGGTCCCAATCAGCCAGAGTTTCAGGTGAGCTCATTGTGAAACCTGGCCCCACCCTGTCATGCGAATTCCTGAGGTCAGATGGCCCAGGATGTGAGTGGGCGTTAAGGCGTCTGGGAAGGATCTCAAAACTGGATTATAGATGGCAGAGAGTTGGTGTCGTAAACCAACCGATCTACATCGGTCTACATCGGAGAGACCAAACAGCCACTTCACAAGCACATGGCACAACATAGAAGAGCCACCTCCACAGGACAAGACTCAGCAGTTCATCTGCATCTAAAGGTCAAAGGTCACTCTTTCGAGGATGCCAATGTTCACATTTTGGACAGAGAGGACAGCTGGTTTGAAAGAGGAGTGAAAGAAGCATCTATGTCCACTGTGAGCGACCATCTTTGAACAGAGGCGGGGCTTACGACACCAACTGTCTGCCATCTATAATCCAGTTTTGAGATCCCTCCCCAGACGCCTGAACGCCCACTCACATCCTGGGCCAGCTGACCTCAGGAAATCACATGATAGAGTGGGGCCAGGGTTCACAATGAGCTCACCTGAAACCCTGGCTGATTGTGACCCACACCCAGTTTCACACCTTGGCTCAGGTGATTAGAGGATCATCAGGGGGTCCTTTTGTCCCTCTGTGGGGGGAAACTCCCACTGGGTTTAAATCTGGGACTCTCCACCATTTGACCTTAGAACTGAAGAAGCTTCTCGGATGAGAGGTGAAACGTCTTCAAGCAACTCGAAGAAGTCCAGACGCTTTTCTTTCCAAGCTCCTTAGATTAATTAGAGGGAAAGCAGAAATAAAAAAATGTCAAGAATATGAAAAGAAGGAAGACAAAACAGAGTGACAGCCATTTCTTCTCTTGGTGCAATGTTTCCACAGGAAGTGATGTAAAAACCAGATTAGCACAAAGCTGCAACAACATACAGACAGTCGACTTCAGACATTTGGACTTTATTGGCTAATAACAGCAAACACGAACAAAAAAGACCTCTTTCAACATTTCAGAGCAGCTGGGAGGGACAGAGCTTTTTTAGCCTGTTTGTTTTTAGCTGCAGAGGCCCAAAGAGGCGGTTGTTGTCGTGCAGCTGTGATCTTCTTCCTTCAGGGGCAGAGCCAGCTGATCTCCACTGGCTGCCTCCTGGACAAAGGCGGCAGCTACATCAGCTCCTGGTAACTGATACAGCTGAAGAGGAGTCGCTGTTTGGGGCATGTGATTACAAATGTCAGCACCGCGCTCCTAGCTTTGGGTTATACCCAAACTTTATTTCAGCTTGCAAATAAGCTCAGAGTAAAGCAGCTCGGAGATCCACAGCGTTTGATCCCAGCCCCCTCCCGGCCTTCGCTCTTTCATTATTGATTTCTTTTCTCTGCACTTACATGATCGTTGTGCCAGGACGCCCAAGCCCTGACCTTTGGACTCCTCCTCCAAAAGAAGCCAGTGTGCACCGTGTAATTGTAACAGAGTGACTGCTGTAATGAATGTCTTTTTGTCTTCAACACACACACGCGCAGACACACATTGCTGTCCTAAACAATAACCTGATTGGGTGATAAATTCATATTTGCTGAATGATGATGAAGGTTAAAGGTGAAATGCAAATGAATGAAATTGAAATATTTGATGGACGTCGACTTTGTTCAGATAAACTGAGCTCTGATCTGTTACCGTCACGTTTCATTTGCTGCACTTTGTTACATTTTGCAGACCATTTGGTATTTTGCACATGTTGAAATCCTCCCTCGCCTGCTGCCAAAGTCCATACCTACAGCACGACGTCATCGTTTCTAGAAAGCTCTAAACAGGCTCATTGTTCTTGAGCTGGTGATGCAACAGTAAAAGTGGCAACATATTCATCAACAAACAAAGCTGAGTTAATCAAAATCGCCGTGGCTCGGTGATCTCTGCGTCAGCGAGCTTTAGATACGTATATTCTGTGATATCTACGAGTCACTGTCCCCACAGTGAGGAAAATCAAACATTCAACAATGAAAAATAAAATATGAGTGCAGCTGAGTACCGAGTTATCACTTCATCTACAAGCATCCTTCGATCGCTGGAACATTACGTCACCAGTTTTTAAAGCTGTTCTTCTCTAGACTCAGACAGATGTGACTAACAGATCACAACAGCTGGAAACATGAGCTACTTGAATTTCAAACTCCCTACAAACACACGATCATCTGAGTGCAGACATGAATCAAACTCATGGATATTACACTGACGGTCACGCAGGTCTATAGTGCAGCCTGAAAACAGACGCACTTCATTTACTGGATGAGTTCACGTTCGTCCCTTCAGAGTGAAGTTAACACTTCCCAAATTAAACAGATACAGACAAAGGAAGGGACATTTCCTCCTCCTTAATACTTTAATCCTACATTCTTCTGATTTCTTACACTCTCTTCTTTTTCTGTTTTCTGTCTCTGAGTCACTGTAAACCGTAATCTCTCACTCACTCTTTAAAACTAAAGAAATCTTAAGATCACACTGACCTGGATGTACACTTTTAGATCTACAATGTCTTTAACCATTCATATAAGGTTCATTTGGACTTTTATGAGAGCTGTCCATCGTGCTGACTCAACGTGAGACGACCTCGGCCCACAGCGGCTGAATTTGAAAGGTGTGGTGTAGTTGTGGTCAGAGAGCCTAGCAGCTGAGGCAGACTGTATAATGATGGAACTGCTGGGTTTTCACCGTTTAGTCAGAAAGTAAAACAGGAGATGTGTTTTACTACTATTTTAACAGCCTCACAAAACAACCGAGTGAATGTGCTGACCAGTTACTTACAGAAGGGTGGTTACATGTTGGGTCCAACTACAACTTTGTAAATCAGTCAGATTTATCAGGCTGCAAAAATCACTCATTGAACTGTGTGAACGCTCTGGCAGCTGTTTGTGTACAGTAGGTAATAGCGACGCATCCTCACTTCAGTTTCTTCACTCCTTTATTGTTGCTCCGTCACTCTGTGGCAGCTCTTCTCTCCTTAAAGCTTTTCTTTAATAAACTTCTTCCCACCTTCATGACATGGACACGACCTGCTCTAGTCTCTGCACCGTGTTATTTCTGTCACCACAGAGCGTGCACATGACAAGCGTGTTTCTACTCTACAGATTTGTGCTGGTTTGTTTCTATGTACTGCATGCTTTGAGGAAATATGATGTGCATAAACACAAACACACACTCAGGTGCGTGTGATGTTATTAACCCTAAACCTTGATGATGTAGCTTATTTGCAGCGATGCTTTGCTTCTACTTTATGCTCTTAGCCAGAACCCACCAGGCAGGGATGTAAAATAAACTTCCTGCGTCTGTTAGCTTCAGTATTTTTACATAAACATGAGCTTAAAATGCTCAGCAGTTCAGTTCATAATGTTAGAGTTTTGCCTGATGCTCACTCTGTGTTTCAGTCTTGTAGCTGTCATCAAAGCTCAGACGCTCTGCATCAAAGTAGGCAGTGACCATAGTGGTGGGGTGGGCG
Organism: Simochromis diagramma; assembly: GCF_900408965.1. Taxonomy (NCBI): domain Eukaryota; kingdom Metazoa; phylum Chordata; class Actinopteri; order Cichliformes; family Cichlidae; genus Simochromis; species Simochromis diagramma. The sequence goes on along the minus strand of NW_024386765.1, from coordinate 162,602 downwards.
GAGACCAAACACATCTAATAATCATTGATTTGATTTGAATTTTCTCAGGTATCCAGAAAATTCAGATGAACTGTTCGACATGTTACATACATATTTATCTTTCAGCTTCTTCCAGGCAGCAAACATGGATTCCTCGTATTACTACGGTGAGCTGTAGAAAACCAGCTTAGTCATAACACGCACTCGAGGAATGAGTCATACTTCTACAGCGTCCTTTGTTCAAACAGGGACATGGCTACAGTCTGAAGGACACAGTGACCTTTACACTCTCTGAACTCTGTTGGATGTGTACAGACACACACACACACACACACACACACACACACACACACACACACACACACACACACACACACACGTTGGGGATTTTAGCTACTTTTTTCTCCAGTTAATGACAGTTGATGAAATTGCTTCTTATGCACTCGGGTAGTTTGGGTTACTTTACTCCAAATGCATGTGTGTGTGTCTTTTTATCTATTTACCTGCTGTAAATCCCCACCTAGTCAATGAATAGGCAATCAATGCTGCCATCATCATCACCGTGATCATTCCCCCAACGGCCTGTATCTCAATCTTGTTACCATGTCCCAGCATTCAATAGCCAATCAGCACAGTTCAGCACTTACTGTTGGCCTTTCACTGCTCACTTACTGCCTTTCATCTACAGCCAAATCATCCCCTGCTACTACATCAGTACGCCCACCCAGTGCAACCCACATACATCTGCTCCGCCCATCTGTGTTCATGTGTGCGTCATAATGTCATGGCTGAAGTGTGCAATAATGAACCTATCATCAGCCAGTCCACTCCATTTCAAGACTTACACCAAACATCACCTATTCTGCCCTTTGCCATTTATTAAGGACTGTGAAGAAAGCCCCTCCCCCCACCCATCAACCACCACTTCTGTTCCTTCCTCCACTGACCACACACACACGTCCTGTTTAAAACTAGTCTTTTAAACAGGACGTGGCCGTCGAGTCTGCTTGTTCTAAGTTACACCACAGACCCAGATATCGATGAACCCTGCACAAAACTCCATGACATGTAAAAACATCTGAGGATAATAAGATATGAAATATAATATATGGATAATCTTTAAATTCAGGTGTTTTCACTCACAAGTGTATCAAACTCAGCTCGTTACAGACTGAAGTAATTCACATGTGGTGACTTAACAGGACGCCAGCATTGTGTCAGTCAGTCTGTAAAATGTCGTTCGTGATATGTGAGCAACTCAAAGTGCTATTACTGCCAAGTGGACACTTTTAGGAACCACAGCATCTCGGCCACAGTGGGTCGTCCACTGTCACAAAGTTCCTGTGGCATGTCAGCACAAACACAGTGTGCCTGCAGCTTCATGCATGTGTTTCCATGGCTGAGCACAGGTATCCATATTTTGCAAGTAAGCAGTCCACTGCACCTCGGCACGTCCTGAACTTTACTTTACATAATAATAAATAATGTGTCTCACGTGACCTGTATCATTAAGTAAATGGGCCCATTCTTTCATTACTCTGCTGTCCAGTGCTGACCTTCATGTGCTTACTGTATCTGCTTACAGCAAAGGTTAGAGGTCAACACGGGCTGTCTAACTGCTCTGGAGCTGCTTAGTCCTGTGTGTGCTGACCTACAGTAGCTACTGCGTGATATTAGACCACATGGGCCTTCCCTTACTGCACGCATCACTGAGCCTTGGGAGCCTGTGACCCCCGTCACCAGTTGTCCTTTCCCTTGACCACAGAAGAGGGAGGGGCCTGACAGCTGAACGCTCTGCCTGCTATTCTACTTTTAAATACCCTAAGAACCACAAATAAGCCCGCGGTCTGAGAGGGAAGCGCTCTTTCTGAGGTGATGTGGTACTACGAGGGCTTTAAGATAAGATGGCCTGATTATTCAAGACCTTGTAAGTGAGAAGAAGGATTTTAAGTTTGGATTCAATAAAGAAAAGCTAACATGGAAGAAAAATGGTCTCTCTTTGGAGTCGTGATCAGTATTACTGCTGTAGCATTTTGGATCAATCGAAGGCTTAAAACGGGATAACAGTGAATCACAACAGTGCAGCTCAGACTGGACTGGTGTAATTCAGCAAGTCTTTATATGACTGCTAAATTTAATTGACTGGGTGGCAAAAATAAACACCTTTATGTCTAATTCTCTTCCGGTCACGGTGTCAGAAACAGGACCTAAACACGACTTACAGGATATGAGAATATCAATTACATTAATGTATTATGAATGTAATTATTACAATAATTATCTAACTGTATAATCTTCAGTGTGTGTGACTCTGAACATTTTGTGAGAAATGAAAACGAGAGGAGCAAGACATTTCCCCGTGACCCTCTGACCCAAACACAGCGTCGGCAGTAACAATGTCCGTGAGCCACATTTAAACCCAAGTCTGCTCTTCGGCTGGCCGTGACAGCGTGACACGCTGAACGAGCTCTCTCTAAACCGTTAACCTGAAGCTGTGTCGTCCTCTACTGTGAACCAATCCCACTCAGCGGGATTTTATTTGATCTGAACGTGTTTCAGCACAGAGCTGGTCTCTGCTCCAACTTCCTTTTTGCTACTGATGCTCTGTTCTCATCGTCAGCAGCCACATAATGCCTGATATGGACAGAGAGCGAGAAGGAGTGTGTATACATCTGGGCACCTGCGTGTGAATGGATACAACTGGTCCCAGTTTCTCTGTATGTGTGTGTGTGTGTGTGTGTGTGTGTGTGTGTGTGTGTGTGTGTGTGTGTGTGTGCACGTGTGTGCGTGTTTGTGTGTGCATGTGTGTGAGTGCGTGTGTGCGTGTCTGTGTGTGTGTGTGCGTGTGTGTGTGCATGCGTGTGTGTGTGTCTGTGTGTGTGTGTGCGTGCGTGTGTTTTCTGTCAATGGTTTCAGGCGAGCACAGTGGAAATGCTTATTTTCCTATGAAGTCGTGTTTATGCTCAACTCAAACTTTGCCCACATAAATGACAAAATACTACAGTATGAAAGCATGTTGGTAGTAATACCACTGAAAACATTCACATGCACACAAATGTGAATTTTAAAACTGGCCTCACCAGCAAACGCACGAACAAACACTTTGTTTTACTTTGCATATAAGAGATGCAGCTTTGCATGATTTTGTTTTTGACTTCATGCACAGTCGTTAGTTAAAAAGTCACATTATTCTGTCCTGAGGGATTACATGTACCTTTGCATGACTACCTATTTCGAACTTGCCTAAAGTATCGTCATAGCCAAGTAATGACATGTGCCCAGCAGATGCTGTTGTACTAAATGTTTTTCAGTCTCCTGACCTAATGAGGTAATATTGCTGCAGAAAGCTCAGAATAACCTTTTTATTTTTACATGTAAATGCAACATGGGAGCACTTCTGACCTTCTTGTTTGTATTCTGTTTAAGAAGTCAGCTTAAAGTAGATGTATCTTTTCTTACCACACTATGTACAGATCTGTTACTATGCATCTCTTCTTCGGTCACCTTCTTCACTCACTATGTGCTAACAGACCTCTCTGCACTGAATCATATCTGTTATTAATCTCTGTCTCTCTTCCACAGCATGTCTTTATCCTGTCTTCCTTCTCTCACCCCAACCAATCACAACCAATCACAGCAGATGGCCCCGCCCCTCCCTGAGCCTGGTTCTGCTGGAGGTTTCTTCCTGTTAAAAGGGAGTTTTTCCTTCCCACTGTCACCAAAGTGCTTGCTCAAAGGGGGTCATATGATTGTTGGGTTTTTCTCTATATGTATTATTGTAGGGTCTACCTTACAATATAAAGCACCCTGAGGTGACTGTTGTTGTGATTTTGCGCTATATAAATACAATTGAACTGAACTGAATTCAGCAATACTACGATGATATGACTTGACGAATATGGAAGTGTGCAGATTAGCGGCTTTCTGCTTTAATCTAACACATTTAAGAAAGAACCCAAAACGCTGGATCATGAACCCAGTGAATACAGAAATGAAACAAACTATTTCAAACATGCACAGAGTCAGTGCTTGAATACTGCTTGTGGAGACGCGGCCAATGTGAATAAAATAACGTTGCATTTAAATTACAAACCATGCTGTGCACACATGTTCACACCACGACGATGGTGAAAATATGATTTCTCAGTCAGCACCGCAATTTCAAAACCTTACGAAGGTGAAATGTACAAAAAAACAGAACAATAAGTTCTCATATACGAATAAAAGAATTAGTCATTCAACTTGTACACGGGTGCTTGTGTTTGACTTCAGACGGAACAAGTCTTTGATTATGATCTGCTCCTGTTTCTCTTCTATTTTGGGACTGGACTTCCCTCTTCATCTTCCTCATCCTTCTTCGTCTCCCCTCTCGGAGTAACCTTTATCGTTCCTCTTCTCGGACAAGACACACATGACGTCACTGTAATCCGGCGGACTACAAATAAATCAGATGGCCACACTCGTACCACTACCTCTCTTTCCTTCACACCTCCTGCAGTCCATCCCTCCACCGTCTGTATTTCCTCCCTCTCCTCCTTTGTCGTCTGCTGGCAGAGCTAAAAGCCCCGCCCTCTGCCTCCTTTTTTTTTGCACTCTCTTATCCATCTCTCTCTCTTTCACTCCTCCGCATCATGTGACTCTCAGCTGCAGTTGCCATGGTGACCATCCTCATTTCCAGGGAATGCAATCTTGTCTCTCTCTTGCCCTTCCCATCCACTCTGTTGCAACCCTCCTCCACCACCTCCTCCATCAGCATCGCCCTGTCCTTTCCTTCATCTATCCCTCCATCCCTTAGACAGGGGTTTGTGTCTCCTCTTGGTATTGAATCAGGGATCTTTCACTTGTTAGGCAAGTAATTCCACTCGTGGTGCTGATACAGATGTCAAATACAGACGCACCACCTCTTTCACCCCGCCATTCCCTCCCTCTCTGCAGCAGTCGCTCAATAACGTACGCAATGAAATATTTAATTGTTGTTCAGCCCCCCCCCACACACACACACTGACTCAGATATATATATGCACAGCTGTGTGTGTGTCTGGTCCACAGTTTGCACCAGTGGAGCTTCCGTCGCCACCCTCACAGGGCTTCCTGCAACCACACCCAGTGCACCACACACATACACACTGAGAGGGAGGAGGCAGCGTACAGTATGTGCTGTTATACGAGTGGATCGTTAAGATGCACTTAGTCGATAGCAGCCAGAGTGCGGGGGGAAAAATCAATCTAGCTGTGCTCAACCCTGAGATGCATGTAGACACAGAGTAACAGCATTGTGCACATCATCACATGTTTCTGACTCCGCTTTTTGTTGATTACAACGTTGCAGTACTAACCCTCCATTACAGCAGGAAACTGAAACGCAGCAAGGTTAGTGAGCCTGTTTCCACCGCTCGGGTTGACGCGCCATCTCTGATTTTAATTTCAGAGACATGTCTCTCATCCTCGCCGGATCTGTTTCTTCATTGTACATTTCACAGCCAGTCGAGCAGTTTGCAGACTTTTTTAGACCGTCTTTCAAACAAAGTGCAGCTTAAGAAAAACAGTCCAGTAAGTAAAATGATGCACCGTTATAGTTACAGCAGTTCCATAAATGAAATGAGACATAATCCTGACCAGCAAGATATTTTTACTTGGTTGCATTTCACATGGTTGCACACAAAAATACCCCACATTTACTCTTCACAGTCGGCTAACACCTCTGTCCAGTCTGACAACACCGATGTCAACTTCGGCCTCCTTAACATCCGCTCGCTTACGAGCAAGGGTCATTTAATTCGGGATCTCCTCACAGATCGTAAGTTTGACTTTTTCAGTTTGACCGAGACATGGCAACAGCCCAAGGACTTTTCGCCGCTCAACGACTGCACCCCCCCGGGGTTTGTCTACACCTGCCAACCTCGTAAGTCCGGCCGTGGTGGAGGTCTCGCGGTAATCTATCGCGAGAACTGGAAAGTCACACTGTTGTCTGTACATGTCTACAGTTCCTTTGAATCCATTGTTTGTCAACTCTCAGAACCTGTTCCAACTGTCATGGCTGTTATTTACCGCCCTCCAAAGTCTAATTCTGTCTTCATAAGTTACTTTGTTGATCTGCCGACTCACATAACTACTGTTTCCCCTAATATAAAACTCCTGGGAGACTTAAATATTCATATGGATAACAGTGATCATCCTCTCACCAAAGACTTCTCATCCTGCCTCGATAGTATTGGCTTTAAACAACACATTAACTTTCCTACTCATACTAAGGGCCATACTTTGGACCTAGTTTGTTGCTCTGGACTTACTCCTTTAAACTGCAAAGCTGATGAACTGCTAATTTCTGACCACTTTCTTTCAATATCAAAATGACCTTTTCTATAACCAAGACCCTTCGTACCATTTCTTTTGCTTTCTCTGGTCATTTGCATTTTCATAACCTGCTCACCCAAGAGGACTTGTTTCCTATTATAACTCTAGTCTCAATAGTCTAAGCTCTGTTGCTCCACTCAAACCAAACCTGTATCATTCTCTCAGTCAGCACCCTGGTTCACAGCTGAACTCAGGCTCCTGAAAGCAAAAGGACGACGACTTGAACGCCTTTATAAGAAAACTGGTCTGAATATCCACAAGGAAATGTTTAATAATCATATTATGTATTACAAGGAATGTATTAATCAGACAAAATCTGCTTACTACTCCACCATTATCTGTTCAAAAGACGACTCAACCAAGATACTGTTTTCACTGTTCAACTCTTCTTTCAGGTCACCAGATTCTTTACCTGCTCATCTTTACTCGTCCTCCTTTTGTGATTCTTTAATGTTATTTTTCATCGAGAAAATTCACAAATTACACCAAGAACTGGTTTCTGTGTAATTCATCTCCCATCACACTGTTTTTCTGCTTTCCAGCTCCCCTCGGTTACTGATATTTCAGATTTCATCTGTAAGTCAAAACCTTCTACTTGTCAGCGAGACCCCATTCCTACAGTTTTGGTTAAGGCATGTCTACCCTCTCTGCTTCCCCTCATATCTGCTATCATCTGCTCTTCACTTACCACTGGAACTGTTCCTGCTTCCCTCAAAATTGCTGCCATCACCCAATATTGAAAAAAACTGGTCTAGATCCCAATAATTTTGAGAATTTTCGGCCTATTTCGAATCTACCAATCTACCAGTCTACCTCTCTCATCATTGCTCTTGGGGACTTTAACAAAGCCAATCTGAGCCATGAGCTTCCCAAATATAAGCAGTATATTAAATGCCCGACCAGAGAGGAGAGGACATTAGACCGCTGTTACAGCACGATCAGCGGGGCCTATCGCGCGGTGCCCCGCGCTTCACTCGGACTTTCTGACCACGTCATGATCCACCTAATCCCCGCGTACAGACAGAGGCTGAAGCTCTCCAAACCTGTCGTGAGGACTAAAAAACTGTGGAGCAACGAGGCTGTGGAGGAGCTTCGCACGTGTTTGGAGTCTACAGACTGGGACACATTGAAGGCTGCTTCTAACAGCTTGGACGAGTTTACGGACACTGTCACCTCCTATATCCACTTCTGTGAGGACAGCATTGTGCCATCACGCACCAGGGTGAGTTATAACAATGACAAACCCTGGTTTACTCCTAAACTCAAAAAGCTGTGGCTGGAAAAGAGAAAGGCGTTCAGAAGCGGAGACAGGGACTGCTACAGAGAGGCCAAGTACAGGTTCACTAAAGAAGTGGACATTGCTAAACATCAGCACTCTGAGAAGATGCAGCAGCAGATCTCAGAGAATGACTCGGCCTCTGTGTGGAAAGGTTTTAGGAATATCACCAACTACAAGCCTAAAACCCCCCACTCCACTGACGACTTGCTCTTGGCCAACACCCTTAACGACTTTTACTGCCGTTTTGACGAGCCATCAGGCAGCCTTCACACCTCCAACGGCCCCAACAATAGAGACACTTTGGACACTCATTCCCCCACCTCTCCCCCCTCCATAGAGCCATCACCACCTTCAAACCGTTCACCTACAACACCCCCCTCCTCACCCCACACAAAAGAGGATTTCACACCACCTCCTCCCACCACAATTCTTCATATTCATGAAGCAGATGTGAGGAAGCAGTTTAAGAACCTGAATGCTCGGAAAGCTCCCGGCCCAGACGGCGTGTCTCCTGCCACCCTCAGACACTGTGCAAACGAGCTGGCCCCAGTGTTTTCTGGCATTTTCAACTCCTCACTGCAGGCATGTCATGTGCCTGCCTGCTTCAAGTCCTCTACCATAATCCCTGTCCCCAAGAAACCTAGGATCACTGGACTAAATGACTACAGACCCGTGGCTCTGACATCTGTGGTCATGAAGTCATTTGAGCGCCTAGTTCTCTCCCATCTCAAGACCCTCACGGCCCCCCTCCTGGACCCCCTGCAGTTTGCATATAGAGCCAACAGGTCTGTAGACGACGCCATCAACATGGCCCTACACTTCATCCTGCAGCATCTGGACTCCCCAGGAACCTACGCCAGGATCCTGTTTGTGGACTTCAGCTCTGCCTTCAACACCATCCTTCCAGACCATCTCCGAGACAAGCTTTCCCAGATGAATGTGCCTGATCCCATCTGCCGGTGGATCACTGACTTCCTGACGGACAGGAAGCAGCATGTGAGGCTGGGAAAGAATGTCTCGGACTCCCGGACCATCAGCACCGGCTCCCCTCAGGGCTGTGTTCTTTCTCCTCTGCTCTTCTCCCTGTACACCAACTGCTGCACCTCCACCCACCAGTCTGTCAAGCTAATCAAGTTTGCAGATGACACCACCGTTATTGGGCTCATCTCGGACGGGGATGAGTCTGCCTACAGGAGGGAGGTTGAACGTCTGGTGTCCTGGTGCAGCCACAACAACCTGGTGCTGAATGCCCAGAAGACAGTGGAGATTATTGTGGACTTCAGGAAGCACACAGCCCCACTCCCCCCCATCATCCTGACTGACACCCCCATCACCTCTGTGGACTCATTCCGCTTCCTGGGTACCACCATCACCCAGGACCTGAAGTGGGAGCCCACCATCACCTCCGTCATCAAGAAAGCCCAGCAGAGGATGTACTTCCTGAGGCAGCTGAAGAAATTCAACCTGCCAACACGGACGATGATGCAGTTCTACACTGCAATCATCGAGTCCATCCTCACCTCCTCCATCACTGTGTGGTACGCTGGAGCCACTATCAGGGACAAACAGAGACTGCAGCGTGTTGTGCGCTCTGCTGAGAAGGTGATTGGCTGCAGACTCCCATCTTTGCAGGACCTGTACACCTCCAGGACATTGCGGCGTGCAGCTCGGATCTCAGCTGACCCTTCTCACCCTGGACACAGTCTGTTTGACCTGCTCCCCTCAGGCAGGAGGCTCCGGTCCATTCGCACCAGAACCTCTCGCCATAAGAACAGTTTCTTCCCCTCTGCTGTTGGACACATGAACAATAACCGTATGACTGTTCCCACCACTAACACATGACCCTACGCTGTGTCACTGCATCATTCCATGTTTGGCACTGATCACCACCTGCACTCATGTATATATCTTTCTACGTAGCACTTTTAATTCTTATTCTCATGTATATATCTCATGTATATCTCATGCACATATCTTTCTACGTAGCACTTTTAATTCTTATTCTCATGTATATATCTCATGTATATCTCATGCACATATCTTTCTACGTAGCACTTTTAATTCTTATTCCTACTTTTATTTTTTCATGTCTATTTAAGTGCTATTTATGACAGTATGTTTGCACTGAAGCACTGCAGCAATTTCCTAATGTTGTAAACCTGCTCAACATTTGGCAATAAACCCTTTCTGATTCTGATTCTTTCAAAACTTCTTGAGAAAATAGTTGCCACACAACTCCACTCACATTTAACTAATAATAATCTGTAAGAACAGTTCCAGTCTTTCATCATCTCTCTCCTCCATATCTCTCTGATCTGGTTAAGATCACCGCCCCATCTCGTTGTCTCAGATCTGCTTCTTCCCTTTCTCTCGCCGTCCCTTCCCCCCGTCTTGCCACCATGGGGAGCAGGGCTTTCAGCTGCTCCACGACTCTGGAATTCCAAAGTCCAAACTCAAAACCCACTTGTACAAAATAGCTTATCCCACATAATCTCTCCACTCTGCTATTTTATTTGTTTATGTCTTATGCTTTTATGATTCTGTAAACTTCTTGCTTTTATTCTACTGTGTACAGTGACCTTGAGTGTTTTGAAAGGCGCTTTTAAATAAAATGTATTATTATTATTATTATTATTCACAGTGTTTCCCACACACTTTAGCTGGGCTGGCTGCAGCATGCATTTGAGCATTTTTCATCTATCTGAGAGAAGTGCCAACAAGACAAACCCCTTGCTCTTATTTTGAAAGTTCACTTGCTACAACCCCTTCCTGTCTCACACAGCCCTACTGGCAGGTCCCCAGGACCATTCAGCTGCCCCTCCAGTGAGCGTCTCTTGTCCTGCAGTTGGATGAACTCCAGCTCCACCCTCACCGCGTCCAGTTCTGTGGACCACGCTGCCGTCAGCTGTCCTCTCATTCAAACAAAGAACTTTCAAGCACCTCTTTATGGATAGATCCCTATTCTATCGTCCAATAAAGAACGAAATCCTGGTCACGATCGCAAAAACCCGAACCATTCCCAGTGTGAATGAGAAAGAACCAGGCCACAGGTGGGAAATGAATGAGTTTGTAGACTACGTTTGTGACAGCTGGATGGACTAAACACGTGAATACGAACCAACACGTGTAAATTTAATATATTCTGTTTTTAGATGATTTTGTGCATGTTTTGTGACATTTACTTAAAAAAACATTTTCCTATCAGGGCATCCATTTGTCTGTTAAAAAAGCTCACAACATTTTCTGCCTTTTACAAGCAACACCGTCTCTTTCACTCTTCAACCATCACTCCTCATGCTCCATGCTCTCCTTCACTCTCCAAGTTTCTTTCTTGTTGTGACTTTGGAGTATCAGTTTCTCATCCAATCGGCCTCTCTGTCACTCACTGTCTCTTTCTTCTCATGCTTCGTCTATTCTTAGATCCAGCAGTGAGCTGTCACCCTTTCCTATTTACAGACATACCTCATCCTCAGAGTCTGCAGGCAAACCACACACACACACACACACACACACACACACACACACACACACACACACACACACACACACACACACACACACACACACACACACACACACACACACACAGTGAGTATAAAATAAAGTTGGAAACATGAAAACAACAAGAGCTAAAGGAGTTTGAATGAAACCTGCTACACTTTTAACAAAAACACTTGAGTTTCAAACTGCGCGGCTCTCCTATAAAGCAAAGACAAACAAAGAGGAGCTGCAGTCTTTAGGATAACAAGTAGTTCCTGTACTTGGATGCTAGCTCTCCAACACATTAATTATGCATGTTGTATATTGCTGCCTATGGATGCGCTCTGTGCCCGAGTTTATTTCCAGTTTTCTATCTAAAGCTTCGTATTGCAGCGAGCATTTTAATGTTCGTATTTGACAGGCATTAAACACAAACAAGGACGTTTGTGCTGGACAGAACCTCGAGTCAAAGCCGAGGTTTCCCCGCGGTGTTGTTTGGTGACATTAACCAGGCATCTCTGCTGTTTGATAATTTTATTCTGGCTGGCTTCATCATCTCCATAGACTGACTGTACTGTCACAACTGAGTGTAACGAAGAGGAACGAGGATCAGAAACGTCCTCGGGGAGGCTGATCTGCTCGGCTCCAATGACAGCGGGTGAATTATAACTGTACACTTTTGTTCCTGACTATGAAGTAACTGCTGCAGTTTGCACACGTAGACCTCGGGAATATCAGGAGAATCAGGCCCAGCTCAAGCTGATGTTGTGTGAAAACAACCTGCTCCAGCTAGTTGAGGTAGGAGGTTAAAATAGCCTCCGAGGCACTTCGTTTTACAGTTTCTAGGAATTATCCACTTGGGACGAGACTTCAGGAAAAATCCATGACAGACTACAGAGGGCTAAATCTCCCAGCAGGCCCGAAGAGCTTGGGGATCGCAGCAGTTGGCAGAAGCTGCTCTTGAAAGGAATTACTAGACCGCTCAGTTTCAGCTGCTAGAAACTGGTTAGAAAGGGAAGAGTTGGATGGAGAAATTACTTGCAAGAAAGTTACAACCGCAGCTATTCAGCTGAAAATCAAAGAAGTTAGCTGAAAAGAAAAGATTTAATAAAATTCAACCAAAGTTCTTAAATGTGTCAGAAACGGAATTTATTGTGTTGGTTTTGTAGATGACAAATGTCATCAAATTCAAGTTTTTAAAGATTTTGTTGAGAGGAATATGAAAGTGCCACCTTAAATGAGAGAAAACATTTTCACATAGCCACCGCATTCATTGATAAATGGAACTAATCGTTAGACAAAGAAACAACTGTGCAAAATTTAGATCTGTGGCCATCTCCTGCCATTAATACAGTAGCACGAAGCTGCAGATCATCGACACCAGAGAGTCACAAGACTGTGCGAGCTGAGGGTGCGCGCAGAAATGCTTTGTTGTGTGAAAAATCTCATTTCTCCTGAAATAACACAGTTGTTCTCCTTAAATGCAGACAATCAAAGCAGAGTGATCAAACGCGGCTCCATGCAGCGACTGCAGTGTTGCACTGATCTAACACAATCCCTGTGTTTGCTAAGAGACAGTGAGGAAGAGGAGAGGGGGCAGAGAGAGAGCAAAGGAGTGTGTGAACATGTGAAGAGGGAAACTCTTGGTACCCCCAGTTTCAACCAATAGACAAACAACCACATCCAATCGCATGAAAGATAGCTGGTCACGTGACTGCGTGGCTGTGCGCTCCACAGAGCTAGCCCGGTTGCTACGGTAACTGGCCGGTATCCTAGAGACAGGCGAAGGGGCTTATAGAAAACTGAATGGTAAAAAAGGGAAAAGACAGAGACGGGCCAGAAGGAGAAAACCTGTCCTGCATTCACACTAAAAACAGGAGGCGGGGCTTTAACGAGTGGGTACAGTGTTGGTTGGTGGGGCCGTCATTGTCACACGTAACAAAGGCCTATACGCCGGCGTGTCTGTTACAATGCATCTCACTTATTCTGAAGTGTTTCTAAGTTATCGCTGGATCAGAAATAAGTTTGCTTTGGACAGTTATTCTATTATTAATATACATATTAGACAAGATAATAAATAGTTCCTGCAGTTACACATGCAGAGGGTACAGGGCAAAGTTAACTGACATAAACTTCACAAATGTAATATCAGATCACAAAATCTCTCATATTTCTTTTTCTTCGTCGTCTTCACCAAATATGAAAATCTGAACGTGTTTGTTTAATGTTACCATTTAGTGATCGATCAACAGCAACAACGTAACGTAGCTCTCTGTTAACCTTTCACAATCGCCACATTTTACTAATAATGCGTCACAAAGCGGTGAAAGTGCTGCGGTAGAGCTTTTGCTGACACACTGATTCTGATGCTGCATTTACGCCAAGCACAACATCAAGTTTGGTCTTGACTTGTGTGACTACAGCTGTTTGGAGACCCATGACTGTTCAACCTAACAGCCAGCGGGAAGAAGAAGCCTGGTTCTGCTGGAGGCTGTATATGATTGGAGGCTACTTCCTGTTAAAAGTGAGATTTTCCTTCCCACTGTTGCCAAGTGCTTCCTCATAGACGTTTGTCTGATTGTCGGAGTTTTCCTTCTTACAGTACAAAGAGCCTGAAGATTTGGTCCGATATAAATAATATTCATTTCGATTTTATTTGAAGTCTTCACCTTAATTACATCCGTCAACCTAGCAGATATAAGTGGACAGATGTGAGCAGGAAACTAAAGTTAATGAGTTAGTCGTAACTGTAGAGTTCAAACACATTACACTGGGGAAGCCCTGCCATTATGGGTTTTTTATTACTGCCCACATGTCTGCATGAAACTGTATCTCATATTTACTTTGGCTTTGAATTTGAAAGAAACGCTTTGTTCAGTATAAAAACCGACGGGAGCAAAAATTGAGACAGATTTTCAGCATCAGCCTTTATAACACGAAAAATATTCATACGTCTTTTCAATAGTTATGACAAAATTGGCTATTGTTGATCACAACAATGCAAGAATATGTGTGTGTGTCTGTGTCGTTGGGGGTTGTAGTCCCACATGAGTGTGTGTGCGCACATGTGTGTATGTCAGCACCCCGTGGGCAGAACTTTCTGCAGCACAAGACTAGAAAGCAGCACTAGCTGCTTGGCTGACTGGGTGCTTTACACACACGCACGTGCACACGCACGCACACGTGCACACGCACACACGCACCCCATCCCTCCCCCCTCTCACCACTCAGCCCATCACTCGGGTCTATTCAGGCTGGGCCCCTTTTCTCTCTCGTTCTGTTAGAAAGCAGAAGAATGGTGAGGAGAAGCAGCTCTGGATGGAGCAGCACCACCCAAGCAACACACACACATAAACTCACAGAGGGAGAGAGTGAGGGGGGATGCTGAGGCATATTACTGAATGCATGACAGCACTCATACAGGACTCACTATAGCTCTGAACTCACAAAGGACACATCAGAGCACAGAGACATTAGGTCTTGCTCTCTCGCTTTCTTTATCCACCAGCACTTCCACTGTGTGCCGGCCTCTTCACAGCCTCCAGTCTCCTGAACCAATGCATTCAGCTGTGCTGTAGCCCTGTGAGTTTACATCATCCATAAGACCAAAATGGAACATCAGAGATATCAGTTCAGTTTTCTTAGATTATCATAAAGACACATTTCAAGTAAATCTACTATTGCAAATACATAAACATTCCAGCATTTTGAATTTTCTTTGTACTCTACCATTTACACCCTTCTGTTAATCTGCCTTTCTATCATTAAGTATTAATGATATGAACTCCACAAACCATACTACTCCTTTAGAGTAAAAGACGAGGTTAAAGAGCTGCTGCAATCCAGCTACATAGCCTCCTGCAGCCTCCTGCAGCCTCCTGCAGCCTCCTGAGGCCATCCAGGGCTGTTTGTGGGTGAAATTTAAGCTTCACCAGTGCAAGTGCATCCATTCACACTGCAGTGCAATTTGTTTGCAATTCAAATAGTTCTGTGACCTGGCTTTTAGAACGATAAAGCCAGTCTCATGGAAAAGGCATCATCCTGAAGTTCAAAATGAGCATCAAAGTAAGGAAGTGATTTAAGTGACTCTGAATGTGGCATGGTATTTCAGAAACTGCTGATCTACTGGGATTTCCCCACACAACCATCTCTAAGCTTTACAGAGAATCTGAAAAAAGAAAATGTCCAGTGAGCAGCAGTTCTTGTTCAAAACACCATTGCAACCAAAGGAGGAACCCAGAATGCATTGCATTTTGAACCTTAACGCAGCACGAGACCACACCAGATGCCACTTTTGTCAACCAGAAAAATGAAACGGAAGCTGCGATTCGCACAGGCTCAGCAAAATTGGGCAACAGAAGATTGCAAAAATGCTGCCTGGGCTCGTGAGTCACAATCTCTGCTATGATATTTAGATGGTAGGGCCAGAATTTGGCATAAGCAACACAAAAGCATGGATGGAGGAGAAAGGGAGTAAACCGGGTGATTGAGAAGGGAGATTCAAACTAGCCTTCATTCAAAGTCCTGACACATCAGGGCCATGTTATGTCACTGCCAATCACACACACACACACACACACACACACACACACACACACACACACAGCACAAGACTGCAACATAAAAAGAGCTAGAGGGGGAGGGAGCGGGGGGTGGGGGGAATTAGGAGAATTGTAAGGCCGGCTGTATTTACCGTTATGAAACTGTGGAAAATATAATCCTGTTATTCTGGAGTGATGATCTTATTTAGGTGACTGCAGCGTCAGTCACGTCAGTTAAAGACATGCTGTGATCTTCTTTATACAGTAAAGAACAAATATGTGAGAAACTATTCAGGCTTATAATTATTGATTTACAGTAACAATGAGTAATTGTTAATAACACTGCTTTAATATTAAACTGACAAATGTTAATAAGGTAGACAGGTGTGTACTGGAGGGGAGGAGATAATACGACGCTACACGGCCCTGAATCCTTGGGTTGTCAGTTCAGAGAGACAAACCCGAGGAGGAAGCTGAGATTTTGTTTAAGCGAGCTGACAGTGGAGGTCTGCTCTCACTGACTTTTCTTTCATTTTCTGCTTCATCCATATTTCAGTCACACTGTGTCCTTTGACCTTTCTCTGTTTTTCATATTTTCCAGGTGAACTTTGGTCATCTTCAGCCCTGCCAACGCCCCCCACCCCACCCCGACCCAGCCTCCTCTTTCCTCTTCCTCTCCGGTGTCTTTGTTACCATGGCAACAGCATGATATCACCTTGAGCCTTCTTCTCTCATGCAGCCACGGTGAAAACATAAAACCACGCACATGCACACTGTGTCAGCCTGACATGACACTCTTCTCACTGCTGACTGCAGCTGGCTCCACATCACTGCAGCATTTGCTCAGGCTGCTATCTAACGCACACACACACATGCACACACACACAGACACACACACTATGAGAAAATGTGGAGGAATACATGCACTAAAACCGATCGCAGCTTCTTTGAAGACGATGACAATTCAGAGAGGAAATATGAGCCGATCGCATAAAAATGAAAAAAAAATGAAAAAAAAATTAAAGTCACTGTAAAGTTTTTAGGTTTCTGTTGTTTCATTTTCTAATGGAGAACAGTATGTGTGAGGACATGTGCGCATAGAGCAACGTGGCAGGGATACAGCTGATATGGTCCAGTGTATCAGTGCATCAGTGTCTGTTAGATAATGCGACTCCTGAGGTGGACAAAAATACGGCTCAATCGACCAAGGACAGGAAGAGAGAAGGGCAGAGAGAGCGAGAGAGACTCATGCTGATGGGATCTGCTAACCTTCAATTAGCAGCGGTAGTCAGCAGGGCATTGATTTGCCTCTAAATGCCACTAGCAGTGTGCAAACACCCACATTAAAAGACACACACATGCACATCTGTCTGGCTTTTACCGTGCAAGAGCACAAATGTGTCCTCTGACAAACAGAATCAGCAGCATGCTGAATGTGCACGTGCACATGAGTGAGAGGTAAACTGTGTGTTTGTGTGTCTGCGTGTGCGAATGCAGCTAGCAGGGTTTGCCAGCCAGTAGCAATACATCAACACTGAACGTCAGATACAGATGCATATGTGCGCTGTGTGAGTTATTACACGCATGTCAGCGTTTATGTGTGTGTAAAGTCGTAGAGCGAGAGACGGTGCATAGCTGCAAAACAACTGAGTCAGAGTTTCATTATCTGGTCAGAGGCACAGCAGCAAGGCTTTCATACATCACAGTGGGTGACACGCACATACCCCCAAACACACACACAATGCATACATCACATTCATTAAAAACTCTTATAAGTGCACGCTTAATCAGAATTACAGGCCTGGACGACTCTATAACCACAGGAGACACATCTTATTTGGAAACAGTATTGATTGGATGGGCTAGTCAGGCTACTTATACAATCAATGAACATCAAACATCGTCTATAAAATAAAACTGATAACATGAATCTGTGATGGACAGATGATGTGTTTGTACGGTCGCATCCTTCGCGTTCATTTCTAAAGATATTCCTTCATGATATAAGCAACTCGCTTCATCTGAGTTTCACACGCGGCTCGCACTTCAGCTTTGAGTGTTTACTTTTCAAAGGCTTTGATCAAGAGGTGGAAGTGCGAATCTGGAGTGCCACATAATGTGACTTGACATGAAAGTTTGAAATGTGAAGTAAATGCTTCCTGCATTTGCTTTCATTTATGTTTCTCTGCATTTTCACGACGCACTCCCAAGATTATCAGCAGCCTCTCCCCTTAACACCAACATAATTATTATCCTCACAAAATCACATCTTTGGCTTTTACATCTTTTAGCTGAATGGCCACTATGTATGTCTCCATATTTTCTATTAAGCAGGGTAAATGTTCAGTTTTAAGTAATGGGGCAGAATCACTTTTACTGAGACACAAAATAAAAGGCAAAGATATTGCTTCCCTTCCCGATTAACTGTGGATTATTTCCTTGTGTTTTGCAGATATTTTGGCAACTTTCAGCACAACGTAGCTAAAGCTAAATGTCTTCTTAATACAGAGAGTACGAGTGTGACTGAAAGACAGGCAACTGGACGACGCTGCTAACGATCGAGCCATTTCCATACCGCTGCTGTACAATCCTAATGTTTACCTTGGTAGGAGAAAATGTGCTGTAAGCACTGTCACTGTGTGCGTGTTTGACTGGAAAACCACTTTATCTGTTGGCTAAGAAAATAAGCTCATTACACGAGGCAGTGTGAATGTTCTTTAGATTGTAAGTCATTTACATCCATGTCAGCAGTGCGCTGCTGCTGCCGCTGACTGAAAAGAGCAGATGTAGAGAGAGGGATCCCAGTGGTGAAGAACCAAGTGTCACAGCCGGGCAGCTGTGTTTGTGTTTGTGGAGCGGACACGAAAGAGACAAAAACTAAGCAGGAAAGCAGAAAAACAGAAAACAAGGCGAACAAAAGCGAAACTAAACTAAAACCTAAACTGGGATAACACTGACATGAAAACTACGACGTGGGACGCCAACATGAACCGAACCTGAAATAATCCTGCGACTTGAAGTACGTGACGCTAGACCAGGGGTCAGCAACCCTAGGCACGCGAAGGGTTAACTGATGGCACGACCATAGCTGGACTGGCCATCGGGCATACCGGGCATTTGGCTGTTTTTGTTTTGTAATGGTATGAACAATGAGAGGTGGTGGATTGGCCAGATGCTGGTCGGTGTGTAAAAATAACTCAGTTGTTTGGTGGTGGCTGTGGCGGAGCTTCCTCAGATTCAGTAACATTAGCAAGTGGTGGAGGCCAGCAGGTGGATGAGGGAAAGGGGAGGCAGGAGGAGGAGAGCCCCGAGGCGGCCGCCGGTCCGAGCGTCAGGAGAACTTCAGGTAAGAAGTTATGACCTGCAGTCCATCTGGGTCAGATATAAACCAAGTTTAGGTGGAGTTTATTTTCGTTGTGCTGACTTTTTGCAGTCAGTTACAATAACTCTGCGTGCTAGCTAGCATGACAGAGTTTCTATACAGCTGGGTGGTGCTGTGATGTTACTGATAGTGAACTTTATTTTGTTCATAAGGTTAGTTAGTAGCTGCCAACCGTCCCGTAAAAAGATGTTATCGTCTCGTATTCAGAGAAAATATCACGCGTTTCGTGTTGAAGTGAAAAGGAACAGTTTGTCCCGGACTTCAGCTAGAATGGAAAAAGACACAAAGCTGGAGTTATTCTGTCTTTGCTGCACAGCTGCCTCTTCTCTCATTCTCCCCCCTCCCTCTCCTGTTTCTACTTCAATCATGAAACTGATCAATGATCAGCTGATCGTCTCTCTTGTTTGTTTATCGCCCACTTTGCGCCAGAAAGAGGAAACCAGCAGATGTCGCGCTAAACAACAGCAGCACGTTTAAGCTTGATCAGCTGTTGTTAGAATTTATTTAAAATTAATTTCTAGTATCAGCTGATGTTTGCTGGAGCCACAGCTGTAAAGCTGCTGGTCATGATGTCGGTTTGGATATGTGGTGAGAGGGAAACATGAAGATGAAACCAGGAGATGTCCTTACTGAATCATCAGAGCTGAACAGGTGATGGAGAAACAGGTTTACCTTTTAGGTGACATGGATGAGCTGAAGTTATGAACTGTTTCTGAGAGACAAATAACACCAGGATCCTTTTCTAAGTAGCTGACAGCTGGTAACTGTGCAGGGGCGGCTCTAGCAAAGTTATGGCAGGGGAGCAGGTAGGGCATTAACAGGGAGAGGGGGGCACAAAGAAATACTTTTCTTTCTTATTCTCATTTAAAATGTCGAGCTTTTAATAAATAATTATCTGAATCTTATGACCAAAGTTTTTATCTGATGTAAAATGTATAGAAATCATACATACACCATCGAAGCAGCTGGAATCCACAGCTGTGCGTGTTCATGGAGCTGCATGTTCACCTGCTGGACATCACTACCTGACAGGTTTAACTGTCTTCAGAAAATTGCAGAGGCCTTACTGACAGTGTTTGGCTCTACATGTCTGTGTGAGCAGACTTTCTCTCACATGAGTCCTCAGGTCTGAATGCTGGACACTGGGAGACCTGTGTCTCTGAGTGGGAGACCAGAGATCACATTAACATGTGTGTCTCTGTATTAACAAACATGCCATATTGGCTCAGTTTATTTGTCTTATCACTGTTGTGAGGAGACCATAAATAGCATTTGTATTTTCTGTTCATTTGCTGTTATGGATAAAAAGTCTTTTTTTTTTTTGTTTCCAAACAGCTGATAACTATTCGCTGACAGCTGCAAACATCTGCGAACAAATATGATTCTATAAAGTGGTTCTACATAGTGTGTAACTGTTAATATAGAGCGTTGTTAAATTCATTGCTAATGCAATCATATGGCACACTGACCTCTGAGGAAATTTTAAATGGCACTCGTCATCAGAAAGGTTGCGCTAGACAAACGACCTGACAGACGACTTAAATACACAGCAGCGTAATGAGCGAAGTGGAAACACCTGGGAAACACAGCTGACACAAATGAACCTGAACACCACAGGGGAAGCGAAACTAAACACACCGAACATGGAACACGAGACTCTTCAAAATAAAACAGAAACATAACGGGATGTAGACGGGACAACACGAGCTGACATGAAACACATGACAGACACAAGGACAGACACGTGAGGACAGATGAGGGAGACGAAGGCACGGGCATAACTAAACGTTAAACACAGAAGACGAGACAGGAAAAGAGACATAGGTTAAACATAAACTAGACTAAAACTCAACTAAACCCAAACTAACAAGAACTTTACATTATTCCAATGTAACATAAGAAATCAAAACAAACTGCTGGGTCACAGACCCGGCCCCCGGGCGCCAAGACCTCATACAAAATGCTGGAAACACTCACTGCTAAACAAAGTTGGCAGTGATGAGAACATGTGAGCGTGTGGATGCAAAGGGAGAGTTTTCTGAATAAGATGCAAACCTCAGTTTGCCTGTGGACATACACTTCATAGTCATCGAGACAGTCATATGAGTAAAGCATGAGGTCATGGAGAGGTCATCTGTCTGACAAGCAAATCTCCACCAACATGGCTGCAAAAGGAAAGAATCAGGTGATTCAGTGGCTCAAAGTCCAGATCTTAACTTGGCTAAAATGCTGTGGAGAGACTTTAGAAGAACTGAGCGCAAACGTCTGAAAACCTCACGAATGGAAAGACGAGTGGGCCGAAATGTCTTCTTGATGCTCTGAGAGACTGATCAAGTCACAGGAAAAATTATTACTTCAAGTTACTGCAACTAAAGCTGGTTCTACAGGCTACTGAATCAAAGACTGTACTTTTATAAGAACGGCGTGAGTAGGTCCTGTTCTGTTTTCCACCTTCGATGGTGGAAGCAGGTCCTGTCACTGCCGTACATTTCCAAAAACTGGCTCTGATTGCTTTTTGAGTGAAGAACTGAAGAAGATGGGCTCGGCCCACGGTGAAAATGTCATCTGTTGTTTCCAAGACATTATATAGTCCATCATGGAGAATGGTTACTGTTCAATAATTCGCTACCAGGAAAATCAGATGTTCTGTTAAAGTCTTCGATACTCAGTCCTGAGCGCTGCACCAGTTGAGAACATCATGAGTAGGCAAGTCTCCACACTGACCTCACCAAACAAAAATACACAGCAACAATGAGTGAGACAGTGGATCGCTGCAACCTTTTACCCCTGCAGTCCCTATAAAGACACATATACAGCGTGTGCATTCACAACCATAAAATGGCACACACACCCCGCGTGGAGGCAGTCATCAAATATAGATTGAAATGTCCTTCATAATTTAGATCTAGCAGGCCAAGAAGACACACACACAGACACACAACCCCTGCCCTCTCTCCGGGTACAGGATTTGCAGAGTGTATATGAATAAAGGAAAGTGTGTGTATATCTTCAAGCAGTAAAACCAGGACACAACAGAATAAAGGGCAGAGAAAAAGAAACAAGAACCAGACAAACAGCAAACCCTGTCAGACAGCAGGGTCAGATGTAACGCCGTTAGAAAGTGCTTTGTTTATTTGCTCTGTCATCGTGGTTGAGGTTTGCAGTTCCTGCATTTGTGTGTGTGACGGTTGGCTAACTGTCCGAAGATTTACTGAGAGCGCTAAAGTAACGACAGTCTAAATGCTGCTGATTCACTGCCGTCTAATCTTGACGGAGAGTCCGAAACATCAGCATCAGAGAAGACCACGCCCACCTCCGCCTCGCTAAACTGGCGACCGAGCGATAAAATTAAAGCGAAATAACTGAAACGGACATGAGTTCTAGTTGTGGCTATCTGAGTTTTTTTGATGCATGTGAAACATTTTGATGCATGTTTCAGGGCTTTGGTTGATGACCAAATACATTCAAGCTAATAAGATCAGGCCCTGTTGGTACAGATTTTTGTGTAACACTGCACAACAGTTCCTACACAGACAAATCAAAAACAGCAGCAAAGCACAAACACATGACTCAAAGCTGCTCTCCATGACGCGGTCAGCTGCTCTAACCTTACCTGCTACATTACTGAAGCTACTGTGACAATGTCAGGTCATTATACTTCAGTCAAAACTCAGATGATGTTTCAGATATCTGTATCAGATTATATGTATATTTTTTTAATTGTAATATCTGACTCTGACTCCATAGATCATGAGAATTCTGCTTAACTGGCAGACTGAGGTGATATATTAATCCTATAAGCATACAGCAGGGATCTATTTTTAACTTGGCCTAATTAGCAGCAGCAGCAGCTGGCTAACAGACTGAACACAGAACACGATTCAAACAAGCAAGAATCCCAGAACAAACGTCTACAAGAGATAACACACAAACAAACAGCATTTAAATAAGCAAACCTTTAACTGTTCAGGATGTTGACAAAAAGAAGTAAAACATTAAAACGCCTCTGCGTGCCCAGTATACATAACACAGGTTGTACCTTACAATTAAAGTACAATGAAGTCTAAACATGAAATATGTGATTTACAATAATCCCACCATCAGGTGCTCACATTTCTCAAACAGTGGAAGTGAAACTGGAGTAAATGTTGACTGTGGACTAGAGCTGCCACGATTAGTCGACTAGTCACGATTACGTCGACTATCAAAATCGTCGACGACTGATTTAATAGTCGACGCGTTATTTGAGGCTTTGCAAGATCACAAAAGACGCAGGAAAAGGTAGTAGGATTTAAGAGTGTAATAACGGACTGAAACAGAAGATCAGCTCAGTTTCCAACAATGGTGGCAGCTAGTTAGTTTTAATGTTACTCTTATTATTCTTTCTGGGTCACAAAATAAACGTTTAACATATTTTCAGGCGAGAATGTAGCTGTGTAAACCTCAAATATCTGCTCAGTTTATCAAGACACCGCATATTTTCAAAAGCGCTCCGACGTTTTCAGAGACGTCTGTTACCCACTAGCTCGATAGCTAGCCGGGGGCTAGGCTCGCTAGAGCCGTGAGAACACCGGACTCCCGGCAAATCGTTTTCAAACCCACCGCCGTCTTTCGCTACTCAGGTTAAACATGATATATTAGTCACTTAGATAACTTAAACATGTTATTGTTTGGCTTTTTTTAGTATTTTATTTGTTCCTGAGTAAATCGGTTTGGCTGAGATTAAAGTTATAGTTTTTACACAGCTGAATAAACGTCAAGCAGACAGCTGATTATCAGAAGTGTGAGATGCTGGAGAATTTACTCCGGTGTCCTGTTATATTTTAGATAGCAAGGAGTTTATTAAACTCCAACGAAACAATCTGCAGATTTCATTAAACTTTAATAAACTATCATCTTGTCTTTATTTTTAGTTAGCACAGACCTTAAACACTTAAAGCTGTAAGCTAATGATAGTTATATAAGAGCAGATGCTGCTGGTGCAATAAGCTGTACGTTTTACGTCCAATGGATGATGATCTGATTAGTCGACTAATCGCAAAAATAATCGGTGACTAGTCGACTACCAAAATAATCGTTTGTGGCAGCCCCACTGTGGACTTTGTGCTAATTGTATTTTTCGATTTTGCTGCCCTTTCCTGTCCTCCTCTGGGTATTTATCTATATTAACATGTATGCCAAAGTACAGATTTAACAGCATGTGAATAAAAATGCATCCAATATTTCCATACACTGCCTCTTTTTTATCACACTGTTGGTTTGATATACAGTGGTCCCTCGCTATAACGCGCTTCACCTTTCGCAGTCTCGAAAGATGAAGCGCAGTCTTTTTTTTTTTTTACAGCGCATTGTGTTCTGCGTCCTGATTGGCTGTAGACCATCGTCAATCAATCTCGTGCCGTGTCTCCTGTACAGGACAGGATGCGTTCAGCTTGTCAAATTTACATAAATCTTCGATCCTAGCAGTGTGGCTCTGGAGTGCTGCACTGTATGTTTGTAGGTTTTCTCCCTGTTCTGCACCGTCAAAGGCTCCTGCGGGTGGCTTTGGTTTCATCCTGTAATACTGGACTTTTTTTCTATGAAGGTTTGAACTTTGAGAGTTTAAACAAGAGAGAAAAGTGCACAAATGTTCGTGCCTGTCTGAGAAAAGTGTATAAAGTGTGTAGTGAGGGGTTTTAAAACATCTATAATAATTGTAAAAAAACTAAAGTTGGCTACCTCGCGGATTTCACCTCCCACGACAAACGAGGGATGACTATAATAAGAGATAAGAACTCCGGTCGCAGCAGATGGCCCCGCCCCTCCCTGAGCCTGGTTCTGCCGGAGGTTTCTTCCTGTTAAAAGCGAGTTTTTCCTTCCCACTGTCGCCAAAGTGCTGCTCATAGGGGCTCATATGATTGTTGGGTTTTTCTCTGTATGTATTGTTGTAGGGTCTACCTTACAGTATGAAGCACCTTGAGGCGACTGTTGTTGTGATTTGGCGCTTTATAAATAAAGTTGAATTGAATAAAACAATGGCTGGTTACAAAATAAAATCAAAGTCTATCAATTAGCCAATCAGTTTTACTTTTGATTGTTTATCTTCCACCCTTCGGAGGTATTTGCAAACATAATAAGATTGATGCAGTGGAACCATGTTGTAGTGCACTCCAGTCACAATTTCGCTGTGTGGAACATCACCCCCCCCCAGCAGAAACAGGACAAATAAATCTGCCAAATCACACCTGTGGAGCTCCCCGTTGTGGCTTAGGTGCAGGAAATAAAAAAAAAACTCTCTGGAAATGGAATCACATTAATGCAGGACGCTTTGTCAACCTGATCCGTTATAAAGGAACACAAGCAGGAACAGCACAATACTGTGTCAATGTGCTAACCCCTGAGGAACACCCCAGCCTCTCCTGCTCTCTTATCCTCTTCTCCACCACTCTGTTCATCATGCTTTACACCTGAGGGGAAATAATTTGAATAAGTCATATTTCTCTCCCTCTCCCTCGCTTTCACTGCCTCATGGGGACTATAGTCTATGTTCTCTCTCTCAGCACCTGAGAACCCAGTCCCTGAGGTCATTTACACACACACACACACACACACACACACACACACACACACACACACACACACACACACACACTGCCAGTTGCCTTAATGACTGACTGATCACGAGGCTAACAGGCCATCTCATGGGCATAAAACCATTTATTCTATTATGACAAAGCCCTCTCTAATATTCTTTATGGTGTTGTGTTATTATTGACACACACAGACACACACACAGTATATAATGCAAACATGTTGTTATTTTTGCTATTTCTTAATCACCTTTCTAACAAAACAAATCAATATTTGTTGTAACCTCAGTTTGTCTTAAAGACAGCATCTGTTCTCTGTGTCTGTGTGTGTGTGTGTGTGTGTGTGTGTGTGTGTGTGTGTGTGTCTGTGTGTGTGTGTGTGCAAACAGTTACTAAGGTGTGTGACATGCAGTTTGCTTGAAGCGTCTTTGAACACTCCACAGTTGTCTTCGTAGTTGCTAATCACAGACCAACTGATGCTTCATATCCCAGAGGCAGTCATGATTTCATGACTGTAAGACGGTAAAAATTAGGACAGGCCAGTCAACGGTACAGCCTAGGGCTGGGCGATATATCAAAAATGTATCGTTACCGAAATTTATGACTCTCATCGACGTCATTTTGCCCATGTCGATAAATTCGGTATTTAAAAAAAAAGAAAAGGCATGTGCAGGTTGGCGATGTTCATGTCCCTTTAAGACGCTGTGCTACGTTACAGACTTGACAGGGTGGAGTCACATGACTCTACTACCTGTTATGCTGGGCAGACACTGTGCGATTTTTTTCAGTCGCGCGATTCAGCTCCTGCTCAATCTGTACGATTGACTCGCAGGGGTTAGAAGTTCATAGGTCACGATGCAGGTCTCACACTATACGGCCCGATGCTCTGATGCAACCTGAGTGCTCACACTGTGCGTCCATAAAACGAAGGTTATAACAGAAATTATGTCGCTCTCTCTCTCTCTCTCTCTGTCTTTCACTCACACAGACACACCACCACCATCAACTTTGCTAAATTGCTAATGAAAAACATGATCAGGCAGCTGTGATTGAGCAGCAGTGTCCATCCAACTATTTTCACGGTTGTTGTGGTCGTGATCATTTTGTGAGGCCACACCGAAAAGGCTCGGATGAGCTTTCCAAAGTTCTACAAATTGTGCCTCCATCGCTTGTGTCCAGATCACACGCTGCACTGCTGTGCTGCGCCGTCTTTTTCGCTGACATTTGTGTTTGCGCGTGCGCAGTGTGACAAACTGCGGTGACACCCTCACGACGGTCGGGAGGATTTCAAACCTGTTTGAAATCCTCCCGACCAAGCGATTGATGATCGGGAGCTCGTCGTGAGGTGTCAATCGCTTCTCGTTACCCCACGTATACTATACGATGCACGACGCACGATGAAGGCCAAAATCGGGCCGATCGCCAAAACGGTCGCACGACTCAAAAATCGGCTCAAAATGGGCCAAAAATCGCACAGTGTGAGCCCAGCATTACAAGACGAGACACGGGTGAACAAATGGAGGACGATTTAAATGTTGAAGCAGCAGCGACGGAGGTAGAGCTGATGGAGGAGGAAGAGGAGACGCTTGTTAACAAAAAAAAAATGCATCATCAATCGTTTGGCAACATTTTGGATTCAACAAGGATGATATTGATCAAAAAAATTGTCAAATGTAAACTCTGCAAAAAGACTGTTGCGTCAAGTCAAGGTAACACAACCAACCTCTTCCACCACCTGCAGCACAAGTTTTTGTTTAAGAGTTTATAGTTTTCACTAGTCACATGGCAGTGCTTAGTATTTATTATAGTTTTTTCTGTGTTCAATTGACATTTGTGTTTGTGACATTATTTGTTTACAAGTTATAGTACCTCAAGGCCTTAGCAGAGATAGGCCTTTGTCCATGATGGCATTACATTTGCACAATCATTGTTTACTTTGTGAATAGCCAATGTGAAAAATATTTATTATTAAACTATTTTGTTTACAAGGGATACACATTTTTTAGAGAGCATGGTTACATATTGTATCCTACACTTTTTATTTTGTTCAGTTAATAAATCTTAACCACTAAAAGTACTTACTACTATTGTCTTCATTTATTTTCAGTGACATTTTACAGTCCTTTAAAGTGGTAATAATATAATTGCAATGAATAGGTCTAGGGGGAATAATATTAATAATAATAATGGATTGGATTTATATAGCGCTTTACAATACCACTATTCATTCACTCTCACATTCACACACTGGTGGAGGCAGCTACAGTTGTAGCCACAGCTGCCCTGGGGCAGACTGACAGAAGCGAGGCTGCCATATCGCGCCATCGGCCCCTCTGGCCAACACCAGTAGGCAAGTAGGGTAAAGTGTCTTGCCCAAGGACACAACGACCAGGACAGAGAGCCCAGGGATCGAACCGGCGACCTTCCGGTTACAGATGCGATTCCCAACCCCCTGAGCCACGGTCGCCCACAGGCAGACACTGTGTATTATCAAAATAACTGGAGGAACTATGCTGCCTGCCACACCCCCATCAAATGAAAAAAAAAACAAAAACGTTTGTTTTTTTGGAACTTGGGGTGGTTATCGTCCATTTATCGTTATCGAGGTTAACTACTCAATTTATCGTGATATTGATTTTAGGCCATATCGCCCAGCCCTAGTACAGCCTGAGGTCTTCCTACACCTCAGAACTCTAAATGTGGCTCCGGTCTCCTAGAATCTGGTCCAAAACGTCCCTAAATCTGTCTGCTTCTGTGCATGTGTTCAGTTTCTGGAAGCGGGAGCTTTTTCCTCTCCGTTTTGCAAACCGTCTCTGACGATTGGCAGCCTTGGTTACTGAGGGTGACAGGAGCAAGGCATCATGGTCCTGTTCTTAGTGGCGCAGTGTTGTGGCTTGGCACGGCAAGACAGGTCCATGTGCCTGTCATATGATGCTGGCAGCACCAGTCTGGCAAATGCAGCAAGAAAGGGGGAGGTTAGTGAGTGAGTGAGTGAGTGAGTGAGAGAGGGAGTGATGGGGGAGAAAGAGAGGGCGAGTAAGAGTGTGTGTGTGTGTGTGTGGTTTCAATGGGCTACAGGGCAATTTAGGGAAACAGAGGGCTAGTTGTGTCTGGGTGTGAGTGTGTATGTAGCCTACCCTAAAGGCCCAACTCTGAGCCTTTCTGATCTTATAAACTTTGACGTGTTTTGCAGGATTCAGTATCTAAAAGGCACTGTTGGTTCGCAGAAACACACACACACACACACACACACACACATCCTTGTGTTACTTCTCAGAACTAATTTTACCCCGAGTGGATGATAACGGCCAACATAACAGGCATAATTTTGCCTGCTGCCTGACTCGCTTTTCTGCAATAAAATAAACGCTCTATAACAAACTGAAAAGGAGACATGCAAATATCTGTGCGGTGTTATCCACATGCAGTCATGCAGTTTGGTTGCAAAAACAGAGATCAATCACAACAATAACAGAATGAAATCAACCTCACTCACAAGACTTGTCACCACACTACAGTGCAGCACGCTGCAGAAGAACAGGTAGCACAAAATCAGCGGCAGTACTGACGAGTGGATCTGCTCTTAGCTTTATGGAACACAACACTGTGGTATGCAAAGCTAATAAGAGCTGAACTGAACAGCCAGTTGACAAAAAAGGTTATTTCACTCATTTTTAATCACCAAAAGTAAATTCCAGCTTCTCAACAATGTGAATACCAAGCATAACCTAACATGTCCACGGGCACCAGGACTAAGAAGGCATCTCCTTTACCGCGCTGGTCCTTCCACGCCTACATTTACCAGCACACAACAGCCTGCCGATTGCCAGCTTCCTAAATCATCCAGTTCTTGAGACCTATTAGAAAAAAATCAAAAGAAGATGTTGGTGGGATCATTAAAGTCATTAGGAGGCATTTATCTATTTCATAGAGAAAAAAACTCACTGATTTATTGACAGGACAGACAGTAGATTAACTGGGGGAAAAGAAATCATTAGCTGCAGCCTGTTGAGGAAAACACTTGTTTCTCCTGCACTAAGCATCACTGAGTCAGTCATCCATCCATTTTCTAAACCGCTTAGCCGGTTCAAGGTCACACGGCACTGGATACTGTCCCAGTATGCACTGGCTGGCAATCTATCAGAGCGGCTGGCACACAAAGACAGACACACTGGTAGTCACATTCACACCAACAGGCGTTCTAAGGTGGCCAGTTCACTAAACCTGCATGTCTCAGAGAGCAGGAAGAACATGCCAGCTCTACACAGGAAGGTCCCAGCTGGTCAAACCAAACGGCAAAACAGGCCATCCAATCAAAGCTTTCTGCCTCTCTACAGAAAACAGCAGATATTTCCCAAGATTTCCAGATGACCTCACACCCCAAGGAAGCCGAGTGAAACAAAATGAAAAGAAATTATGTCATTATAAAATGACACTTTTGTTATTTGTACACCAATGTCTGTACGTAGCAGAGACCAACACCAGTTTGCCTTTAATCGTGTGTGATGGAGAGCAGAGGAGAGAGAGCGGATATCAATCGACACTGTTAAAAAAAAGATGTAAAAATGAAGTAAAATCAGACACTGTGGCTGCTATCTGCTCTTTAAGTCTGACATTAGCCATTTCCGGGTCCAAACTCCGCTGCAGGTCCCAAAGTCAAACGAACACTGCGGCATCACTGAGAGTTACAAACTACGTAAATTATTTCACCTTAATAAAGTGATCAGCGTTGCTGCTTTACCAGGTGTAACAATTAAGTTTAACATCCAGGCATCCATGAAAACAGGATTAATGAAGTTTAACAGAGTTAGAAGTTAGCAGGAAGTTAGCTCGCTAGCTTCCACCTAAACATGATATAGCATGTTCTGACTGAGAGATTTCTGAAAAATTCAAGCGTACAGCTCTGTTATCACTTCCAACATAAATGAAGACAGAAAACTAAACAGCAGTGACGTTTGTAGGGTTACTGAAGTTGGGCTAGCTGGTATATAATGATGTGCTACGTGATCGCTAGCAAAACAGCTATGTTAGCATAAACACAGTGAAGCTGGAGGATGAACGCTAACTTTTTTCCACTCGATAAAAGTTAACGTGAGGGTTCCTGATGGTTAGAGACAAATGCAATCGCATGGCAGGATGCTGTAAAAGGACCAAACTTCAGCCAGGAGAACAACTGAGATAATCCATCCACAGTACGAGGTCAGTCATTAATATACTGCTGCATGGGCTGGGCTGCAGTTACATCGTAAGGGTTTAAACACTGAGCTTTAAAATGAACAGTGGCAATAAAACCCAGAGAGGCCGACAGGGATCACTGACTGTTTTTAGGGGCTTGTTCAGATTAAATAGAACAAGATACAAAGCATGTTAAAAACACTACAGCCTTAATAAACGAAGAACAGTTTGGACCTGGAAGCAGGGTTCATACGTCATCACTTAAAGACTGATTGGACATAAGTCAGTCAGAGTCTTTGTCTGAGAGATTAAATCATTTTAACCAGAAATCATTCAAAGGAAACGGTTGTTCTTTATTTCACAGAAAGAAATGGCAATACATCGCGATTCTTATTTCTTAGTTTTTATCATTAACTAATAACAAGTTATGAGTTTATAGCAAAATTATTTAGCCCAAAAAATGTTTTCAGTGTGTGTTCTGTCGCACTTAGGAAGTAATGACTAGTGTGGAGCAAATCACCACAAATAAAAAGATGACAACCTCAGATCCTTTTATTTTTTTTAATGAATACAGTCTGAATCTGGTCAAAGCTCAGAGCACTGGCAGCTTTCCTGCTGATTACAATAAAGGCAAAGCAAAGCTGCACCCCACGACAAGCACAGGAGGGCAGGCTTCAGCCCATCTTCACCATCAGAGACGATACCGCAAAACCCACTCGAGCTGGGAGAATCACCGATCCAGAAGCCGAAACTCGGCATGGAAACTCACAGAAAGAGCCAAGTTAAGGAGTCTTACTTACAGCGCCTCAAACAAATAACCATGGAAAATCTGTCCTGGTATGAACACTGAAAAAAGGCTAACGACACGTCCTGTACAGATACAGTATAAATAATAAAATTTGACCTGTGACAGTCCTGGGAACAAAGACGTGGATAAAACACACTCCCAAATCTCAGGTATGGGATCACGGTCCTTTTGTTGCTAGGAGACGACGGTTCATTCCTTTGCACCGACAATCTCACTTTAAAGATGCAGAGGCTTTCTCTCTGCTCTCTCTGGTTTACTCTGGATTTCTATATTTATCTCTCTCTCTCTGCATGGACTCACACATTCAGCACACATGCATCTACACACAGACACACACACGGCCTAAAATCCACACACTCGCATATGTGCATGTGTGCGTGTGTGTTAATTACCCAGCTGCAGTAACCCAGAGACTAATGATCTCTCATCACTGTGAGGTGGGATTAAAGTTTGAAAGTCTTGATTAATTGATTGAGCTAGCCAGTCAGGTGCATGGCAGGGAGCTTACCTTATTGCTCTATTAGATAGATGAAGAGAGTGAAGGGCAAGGCTACAGGGAAAATGGAAATCCCTAAATGAGAGAAATGGAATAGGGGGAAGAAACAAGAGGAGACTAGACTCGGGTGATTGAGGAGAAGAGGAAGGACGAGAGAAGAAGAAGGTGAAACGACAGCATCAATAAAGAAGTGCAGGAAAGAAGGAGGAGAGAGGAATAAAGGACACAGGGTGTAAGAGGGGAGAGACAAAGGGATGATGCTGAAAATAACAAAAGAGCAGGAGGGGAGGGAGGGAGGGAACAATCAAAGGGAGCGCAGCACTGCAGGAAGGTGGCAGACTGACACACACTTCAAACACGTGTGTGTGTGTGTGTGTGTGTGTGTGTGTGTGTGTGTGTGTGTGTGTGTGTGTGTGTGGGGTGGAAGCTGTGTCCATACACTGACCTTCTTAACCTGGCAGGAAGGGATCTGCAATGATCCCATTCAAAGTGTGCTCATCTACTCTGCGTGCACACACCTGTAACAGGTTTGGACACGCCCACACTGGGCTACAACGCTGCTTTATTATAATGACACAGTTGTGCAGTGACCACTGTCCACCTGTTCATTACTGGGTGATCCTCACACATCCAGGGATGATCCAGGTCCCGCTTGCTCCTTTTAATGATTCATTCTGATATTATCAGCATTTATGTGGCAAAATGTGGTTTTTCCTCATTATTAACTGCACCTCAAACAGGTGATCGAGAGATTTGACTGGTTTGGTGGTTTCTTAGCTGAATGTTTCCATCACGTGAAGGAACACCCAAAGCCTCAATCTGACAGCCAGACTGAAGACAGGACAGTTGTAGCTTATTGCTACCCAGAAAAAATCCACTACAGCAAACAGGAAACTGATTCAATGTACAGATAGAGACAGAAATAAAAGCAGAAGATCTGTAGATGCAAATTCTACATATTTTGTTCTGGTCAATAAATCCTAATGAAACACCAACAGCCTCCAACTTCTTTCATTTCTCTGTGACGCTACAGCTCAGATGGATTCCACTGAATTCCTTCCAATGGGAAAACATCAAGCCTTTATCAGACAGAGGAACTACAGGTTACCAGCTGGATTCAAACTCAGGACAACATACATCACCTTTTAATTCAAGGTTTTACATATCAGGAAATGATCAGAATAATCTCGTCCCCAAGTCTTAAAATGAGGTCCAAACAAAAACGAAGCTAAAATGTAGAAGCAGTTTGTAAAAACAAAGTACAATCCATGATTCACCAGCTTGTACAACCAACATTAGCAGCAGCAACAAGTAACCGTTTTCTTTATCAGTCTCTCAAATCGTTGTGGAGGAATTTTAACAACACTGCTTCGACTCATTGAGGTTTGTTGGGGTTCATTAACGCGCGGCTCTCTGAAGGTCTTGCCGCAGCATTTCGGTCGAGTTGAAGTCTTTGTGCCGTCGCGACACTTTGATTCATTTCTTTCTCAGTCGTTTTGCTTGGAATCACCGTCCTGTTCCTGAAGCACTTTTGGCCAAGCTTTAGCTGAGTGACAGACGGCCTCATAAGCGACGTAGACCTGCTGTAGATACAGAATACTTTGGTAGCTCACAGTCAGCCAGCGACTGCACCCGGGCCTTTTGGCGGTCTCTTCTTGCTCCCTGTGTTTTGTTCAGATACTCTTTCATTGTTCTTTTTAGAGAGAAGAGGCTTTCTCCTGACAACCCTGCCAAACAAGGTGCACTTTTTTCTGACTGTACTGTCGTGAACTTTAACTTTTAACATCCTAAATGTGCTCTGTAGAGTCTGTCCTTCACACTTCATCACGCAGTTCATTTAATTAGCAGCACTTGGCTGTACCATACCCAATTAATTCTTATGGAAGCAGTGAGCTTGTATCTTTGGTTTTGGTTTTAATAAATAAAGTATCTCATGTTTGTAGTTCATATCAGTACCCAATTTGAAGTCCTGTTAATGACTATTTTTATTATATCCTGATATGTAAAACTTTCTGTGTCATCACAACCCAAAAAGGGAAACTGAGCTATATTTGTTACGTGTCTCCAGTTTATTGCAGCAGTATGGCCGTGTGTAGATTATTTTATGTTTAACACACAATGGGAACATTGTGTTCAGATGGGCGTTGGTTTTGGAGCTCACACGTACAAACACATGTGCGCGCACACACACACACACACACACAAGCCCGTTTAGCTATCTTAGTGAGGACCTTCATTGACATAATGCTTTCCCCAGCCCCTCACCCTAACCATTAAAAACGAATGCCTGACCCTAAACCTAACCATAACCTAATTGTAACCCTGACACTAAAACCACATTTTGAGCCTTTAAATGTCTTCAAACTTGTGAGGACCGGTTTGTGTGTCCTCACAAGTGACTGCTGGTTCTCACAAGTATAGTAGAATGCAGATTTCGGTCCTCACAAAGATAGCTAGACAGGAACGCCCACACACACTAACCCGTGAGAATAACTCAGCTAGTTTCCACAACAACACGCAGCGACCTGTCTGCCAGCTCTCGCTGTCTCGCTATCTTCCACACTCGGTCCATCCTATCATCATCCTATCCCCGTCATGCCCGCTCCATCTTATCTTCTTTCCCTGTTTCCCTCTGAGGGTCCATGGAGACACCGAGTGTTTCTCTGATGTCAGTAGTTGCGTGCGCTTCATTTGAATAGCAGCTGCGTCCTTAATTTCCTTCTCATCGTCAGACCTGAATTACTGACCGCTGCACTCGTCATTTATTTGTAAATATAGAAAAATAAAGATATACATATCATAACTTGAGTGTCTTAGACCCAAGCTCTTATTCAAAGAAGTCATCATCACATGTCATGTGTTGCTAACATACTTTAGCATCTCACACTACAGAAAGGTGACAGCTGAGGAAAGTCAAACGTCAGCAGCACTGCCCCTCGAGTGTCAAAGTTTGCTGCCCGGCAGCAGGAAGATCTCCCTCTGGATACTGTGTTACGTCAGAGAGGAGAGGTTACAAGTACATTTACTGAGTATATTTAAGTATGGCAGAAATCACAGTACAGTCATTGTCTTTAACTTTAACTGCTGATTCTGTTATCAAATGTTGAGGTTATAAAATCAGGATGTGTGTCCTGTCCTAGTTACGCTCAGCACCCCTCCCTGCTGAAACAATAAAATGTTAATGAATATCTTGAAGTGGAGTTGATCTCAATCACAGTGGCCTTTCTGCCCTACTGCCTCTGACTTCATTTAGTTTTATATACCGACATAGAAAATGAAGCCTAAGGCAAATCCACGAGTAAAGCACAGGCTGATTATTTGTGGCTCGAACAAAAATAAATAAAAAAAATCCCGAGTGGTTGCTCCAGGCAGACACTTAAGGTCTGCTGATGTTATTCCAAGAAGAATGGTCGGGCGATCTCCATCATCCATACCTCACCCCGGAAAACACTGGCACTGGTTCCACAGGGATCACCATCCAACCTCAAACACAACAAACACGTCCAGCATGAAGTAAGAGAACATAGGCTGTACCAGTGGAATGATTCAGCTTATCATAAAGACGCGCAGTAGGCCATGTGTGAATATGAGTGCAAACGGCTGTCGGTCCCTCTATGTAAACGGCGTGCTAGACCAGCGACCTGTACAGGATGTGCCTCTGTGACGGCTGGGACAGACTCCAGCACCCTGGGACCCTAAATGACAACAGCGGTTACAAAAAAAACACATGAATGGATGAAAAATGCCACATTTTACTGTTCGTATTTTAAATACTGCACTGTTGCTACTGCTGGAGTAATGGATCTAAATGCAACTAACCAATGCAACCCGTAGGACATTATCTCTAAATACAAGTTGGTCTGGGAATGGAGGGGAACTTTACACAGAGGACGATACAGGTGAAAGCATTCGCCTAAATTGTATACAGCACCTTGGTCAACAGTTGTCGTTTTAAATGTGCTATATAAATAAATTTGACTTTGACTTTAAAGCAGGGGTGGGCAACTCCAGGCCTCGAGGGTCCTGCAGCTTTTAGATGTGTCCTTGATCCAACACAGCTGATTTAAATGGCTAAATCACCTCCTCAACATGTCTTGAAGTTCTGCAGAGGCTGGTAATGAACTCATCATCTTATTCAGGTGTGCTGACCCAGGGTGAGATCCTGCAGGACACCGGCCCTCGAGGCCTGGAGCTCCCCACCCTTGCCCTAAGCTTTAACTACTTATTTTAGACTTTGTGTTTGCAGGAGAGAATTCTGGAAACTATCATTACTGTCATACAGTTGTCCTTGGCCTTAATCACTAGATTATATTCATCCCTGCTTGAACTGAATATGAAAAAAATAGTTCCTAAGATTTGCGAGAATGGGACAGATTGGTATGTGCATAAGGACGGACATAGTATACTACCTCAGGTCACAGCACGGAGCCATAAACTGTAGTTTTATTGAAGGACTAGCAGAGGCTTTAACACCAAAGAGGTTTGTCTTTGAAGCTTCTGTGAAGCCTGAGTGAAAAGTGCTCAAAGATCTATTTCAAGCAAGCTATCATAATGTGTGCATGTGTTGCACACGCGTGTGAGTTTGTGCGTGCGCGTCTCCAAGTGTATGTGTCACGGCGCCCTTGGACACGGGCTTGTGGAATGTGTTGAGAGCAAGGGAAAACACTGGGTTGCCACAGCAACTAGCGAAGAGAAACAGATTGGTGGGTGGGTGGGGCGCAGTCAGAAGAGCAAGCAAAAGACCAGAAAAAGATAGGACGGGACAGGTTTGACATACGCGATCCCAGCACAGGATTAGAGGGGGAAGCTGAAAGAGTAAGAGGAGAGCTTAAAGGATACGGGTATGAAAAACGTTCACGTTCGCCCCTCGTCCTTTATTGATGTGGGTAGGATGTTGCTCTGGTTACTTTGTGGGGAAGTCAGATGGGGAGTGTAAACACAGCTCATTCTGTTTCTTGTCCACTGTCACTTCTCCATTTTGCCTTGAAAAATCTATCTTCTGTCCTCTTTCCCGTTTTACGCCTCTTCTTCAACACTTTGCATTCATTTCAGAACCTGTTATAATCCTGCAACCCTTCTGTAACACACGTTACTTTAACCTGATAAGTAGTGTAGCATAGAAATCTTGTTGTCGACTCTCACACCAAAAACATAAACTGCTCCATTCTTGCCTGGGAACACTTCGGTGTCTCCCAGAGGAGCTTTAGGTGCTGGAGGGCAGGAGAGAGGTTTGCCTGCCGTCCCCATGACCTGCATAAGTGGTAGAAAACGGACAGCTGGACGGCTGGCTGGGTGGACGGATTGACTCTGTACAAATAACAATGTAGCTGAGGCTGTTCACTTTACCTCGAAATAGAAACGCAATACTTTGATATATTATACCCTCCAACAGACACACACACGTTTGTATGGCTGACCTTGACTCCTCACACTACTGCGTTTCCAAAATGTCCTCATTTCAATAGTCTAACAAAGACAACTCACACACACTCACACACACACACACACCATGTCCTGATCAATAGGTGTATTGTTATTTCAGCCTCTACATAGAGTATCAAAAGCAGTGTTGTGATTAAAAATACACCGCGCCTTTGGATAAGGTTAAGGTCACC
Source organism: Simochromis diagramma (assembly GCF_900408965.1). NCBI lineage: Eukaryota > Metazoa > Chordata > Actinopteri > Cichliformes > Cichlidae > Simochromis > Simochromis diagramma. Next base: position 124,924 of record NW_024386765.1, on the reverse strand, counting down.
TGCATGTGTTCTTACAGTTCAAATCTGTGCCGCTCACGCAGTGAGGAGGAGGACAGATATTCTGTCATCGTGACATCATCACCACTGTGACATCATCACCACGACTGTTATGGCGACGCATCATCAACAACTACACAGAACTCTGCTAATGATGTATACTTACACCAGCAGCATTTATCTTCACTTTGAACTTTTGTACAACATCAGGAACAAAGTGGGCGTGTCAGTGTTTCGTCTGAATCACACAAACACATCAGGATGCTTCATGTGCAGACAGAGGTCAAACAAAACGTTCCAGCATGTCCCACAGAGAAGGTGAGGCTGAGTGAAAACGTGTTCGCTCCTACAGCAGTGCATTCAAAACCACGAGCTGATGCTCAGCATTTAACTGAAGGTGCCATACATGACTGCATTTCCTGCACTCTTTAGTGGCTGAGTCATATCCTGACAAGTCTAATGACCTGATTTATTAGAAATTTGGAACCTGAAACTGAGGTGAGTATAAAGGAGCGGTTGATTAGCCTCATCCCGCTGCCCTGCGTTCAGATGGAACCGATGCTCTTCTGTGGATTAGATTCATAATCCTCAATTAGCGAGTCGTATACTGAACGTGTATCCTTCAGGATTCAGAGGACTGAGAAGTGGGAAAGACTAAGGCTGCGTTCACACTGCAGGCGAAAGCGCATCAAATCCGACTTTTCTGACCCTCTGCGACTCATCTATCCGATCATGGTCTGACAGTGTGAACGGCACAAATCCGATATTTTCAAAGCCGATCTGGGTCACTTTGGTATGTGGTGCTGAATCCAATACATATCTGATGTTTCAGAAAGCGACTGCTGTTTGATGGTCATGTCGCATTAAATCCGTCTTTTACGTCACTGACACAAGACAGACGCCAATTATCAGCGCCCGAGAAGACATCGCGAACACTTCCTGGCCATCCGGTGAAACTGTTGGGAAGACAGCGTGAACATTTTATTTGTTCTGTATAATCTGCAGATTCTGACAGACATTTGCAGCTATCCTCTGAAGCAGCGCTCCTCTAAAACTGCAATAAGGATCATTATTAGGCCAAATGTAAATAACAAAAAACTTTATAACTTAAAGCAACAGTGGGAAACGTAAAGTCTGAAACAAATCTTTATATTAAGGCCATCAGTCAAACAATACTGCTGGTCTGGGTCTAAACAGAGCGCGTCGTGTGTGACGACTTCTTTTGCGCATGCGGCCGCTTTGAGCGTTCACACTAGAGCGCGTTTGCTGTCGCATTTTATTTGTCGTGTGAACGAGCAGACAAAGAAATCGGATTTGATCAAAAAATTGGAATTGAGCATTAAGACCTGCAGAGTGACCCGGTGTGAGCCATAGGCTACGTCCACACGTACACGGGTATTTTTGAAAACGGAGATTTTCCGTTTTCGTTTTAAAAAATAATCCCGTCCACACATAAAGGCAGAAATGAAGGAAAACGCTGCTATGAACATGCCAAAGCAGCAGGTGGCGATGTAGTCCTAACCGTGTAGAAATGTTGGCCAATCAGAAGTCTAGAAGCCTCGGTGGGAAAAAGTAAACAAAGCTGGGGCACAGAAGCAGAACCGAGTGGTATGTGTGGAGGGACAGTAACTGTGTGTATATGTGAGCATTTAAACACTGCAGAGAGAACAAGTAACAGTAACAGTATTGTAGAAACTCATTTCACCGAAACAATAACGTGGCGCACAGTGTGACGTCAAAAAAGGCGCACACCTTTGACGCTGCGTTTTCTCCGTTTTCTCGTCCACACGTAAATGCAAAAACTGAGTTTTAGAAAATATCCACCCTGGCCGGAGTTTTTAAAAATCTCCGTTTTCAGTGACCAAAAACGCCGTTTACGTGTGGACGAAAGGTGCAAACGCATAGAAAAATCTGCGTTTTCAAAAGTACCCGGGTACGTGTGGACGTAGCCTCAGTGTGAAGGAATTTCGGCCCAAGCGTGACGGGGTCAGTTCACAGCCAATCCCGATAAACTGAAGACAGTTTATCAAATAAAAGATGCAAGATCGCTGCTCAATCTCAGCAAGCGAAACAAAGACCATTAAAATATGAAATATATATAAAACAAGTGCTGATCATTGTCTGCTTTCCTCTCGATACTTTCCAAAGCATCAAACGTTGCCATGACTTCAGAGGCCACTGGAGTTTGTGGTGAAGCAAATGATCCGTTTGTCCCTCAGGAGACGGCGTTTGTTTGGAAGCTGGTGTTTTTCATTTCATGATGGTTTGTCTTCCCTCATTTTCACCGGGCATTTACTTTTCCTTCATTGTCTCCTTGGTTACATTAGGATTGTTTGGTTAGGTCGTTCGGTACCGTCTTTAAAGTGTTCCCTGAAAAATGATGCTTTCTAAGTGAATACTAAAGTGATGCTAACTTGTCTTTGATGGCAGCGTCTAACGTTCTGGGAAAACGAACAAGCTGTGAATATTTTTTACATTAGACACAGCTGCCACCAGTAACGACACGAGTGAAATGTGTAGGGAAGGTCTGTGTCGGTTTGACACTGGCTCGCTGATTATGCGTCCTCCACGTTGCTGAACTGCCGCACCTGAATTTGCTTAGACCAGCTATCAGCATTCAGGGACCACAGCACAGGCAGTCTTACACCTGCGCTATATTTAAGTGCTATCCTCCACAACTTTATACGGAGAGATTTTGTCTTCAAAAAGGTCAAATCGAGGAGCTGAAGCTGGTAGAGATCGTTGTCCTGCCACATGTACTTTAACAGGTCTGATACAAGAGCTGGACTCCTGGTGCTTTTGTCTTTTAAGGCCCACGCCGGCCTCTCCCTGATCTATCCCAGTTATGTGGTCCATCCCGTGGCTACGTGCGTCAGTCGGGACTGCAGGCTGGGAATTTGGTGCACGAGCTAAGTGCTTAATGATGAGCCTTATTTAGTTCACAGAAGTGAGAATACAAAAAAATCACAAAACATTTCCCTCGTTTATGGTGATCTGTCATCACACTCTACAATGTTGGTGACAGTATTTGGAAAATGAGTCATTTATGTGTCGTACGTTCTGCTGGGCATGCCTGGGAAACGTGTATGCACGCTTGAGGACGGGAGCTGACCTTGCGCTCTTTGTCTCCGTACTCCAGGCCCAGCGTGTCCATGGCGCGGACGATGGCGGCCAAAGATTGGATGGTGTTGCTGTAAACAACGGGCTTGTACTGCTTTACGTCATCGCCGGAGAAACCGTCCTCGTGGATGATCCTAGAAACAAAGAGACGCACGGGCATTAAAGAATGTTAAATACTTGGGCTCTGCTCATTATACAGGCAAACAAAGTGAACAGCAAAGTTATGTGCATGCACAGGTTTGCTTCTCAACCTGATAAAAAAGTGGATTAAAAGCACACGGCAAAGGTGTTTTACACGTTCGTGGGATACAAAAGAGGAAAATGGATATAAGCACAGGTGGAGCCTGGACCGGAGAGGAGGGAGGGAGCGGGCCCATAACTGTAGCCTAACCTGACATTTAAGGCTGCTGTTTGAAATGCCACAATGTCTTTCACTGCACCTAACGCAAGGGCACAGCGACAGACGGTCGCAGGGACAGTTAGTGAGGTAGACGCCCGCTCGTATGGACAAATGAGACAAAGACCAACAGAGAGACGGACAGCCACGAACAACAGGCAGGACACCACGACACAAAAGCTTGATTCAAACAGACAGATACAGGTTGAGGCAACAGTGTGAGGCAATTCTGATAGACAACATCACCATGCATAAATAAACCCGAACGAACGGGCCTCCAGCATGGGCACAACTCAGGATCCAACACGGCTGCAAACATTTGTGCGTGTATTACAGGCCTGTGTCTATCCCACTGTTCTTACTTTACAACCAAGTAATCCAAATTGAAAAGAAATCTAGTAAAGAAAGTGCAAAGAGCTCGCTAAAGTCAGAGAGACACATGTGTAGGAACTAAGAACAAATATAAGCGCTGTCAGCAGCCCCGCAGTGAACGTTCAGAGAAACTGTTCACATCTTGTTCTTTAGCATCGTGTCAAGCTGGAGAGCAATACGCAGCATCAGTCATGAGCCGGTGAGATAAAGTATTATGTACTCACACTACATCAATTATCTGCAGGAAACCTGCAGTCAGCTGAGACTGCAGAAGTCACCTGGATGAGTGACGAAACGTTTCTCCCACAAAACGCTACGTCCAGATGAACAGATTCAACTTTTGGAGAACAACATCAATTACGCTGAAAGTTGCTTGACTGATGAATCAAAATAATCCTCACTTATATCAGGTCTGAAGTGAGCTCTTTGCTCCTCGTTCAACCCGCTGTCTTCTGATTGGCTGCTCTTTTCAAACAGAAGGTTTGAACAGCAGGTGGGTGGGTTGCTGTACGCCTAAGATTACCACATAAGGTGATATCCACCCTCACTAAGAGCAGACGGAGTGCTGAGAGTCCAAATCCTGAAGTTCTGTTCCTGACGGGGATTACTCGCACATACGCCGACCTCATTACAAGTTTAATATGAACATCCATCGTTATGACGTAAAGTACATGAAAGGAAATAAGGAAAAGCTTCGGTTTCTTTATAACAACCTGACCACAGAGATCGTGGTCAGTTTAAAAAGGCCTCTGCTGGTTTGGTGTGCTTCTTGACATATGGCAGATGTGTGGTACGATACATCTGTTTACTGTTTCTGTGAGTGTCCAGCGGTATTGACTTTGTGTGTGTGTGTGTGTGTGTGTTTGCGGTCTCGGTCAGTGTAATGTTTCAGATCAATCAGGCAGTGTGCCAGTCCTATATAAATATACCACACTTCTATTTACATCAGTGCCTTTCACACAGAGGGCCAAAGCCTGGAGCTGCAGACGGGAACCAGGACAGATCTTTGCGTCCCCGCTAAAAGATGCCAAAAAGACATTTTCTGAAATTCCACCTTCCACCTTTCCTACCACCAGAGAGGAGAAACTCTTAATGGGAAGAGGAAACAATGCCAATAGAGAGGTTGATGTCAGAAATAACCTAACAAACAGAACTGGGGACTCTGTGTTTATAAGACAGGAAGCTAAAGTTATGACAAAGAGCCTCTTCTGCAGGGGCGCTCGGCCAGCTTTGCACTGTGAGAATGTGCTTCCATGTAAACCTGACTGTGAGGTGAAACACATCGCTGACAGGCTTAAGAACTCAGAATAAAGTTTTTTAAACCAAACCAAAAGTTGAGCCTTTCATCAGGAACAGAAGTGGCCGTGGGAGGGCGCCGACACTCAGCACGCCCGTGTTGTCCCTACGTTATGTCCCGTGGCGCTTCTAACACACAGCATTAAGGTTGTTAAGCTAACTGGACACAGACAGCTAAAACAATCCTCTGACACGTAAAGGCAGGTGGTTCTTTCCTCAGCTGGATATCGTGATGCTACCCGTTGTTTAGCATGGCGAGTTGTGCTCCGTCTAGCTCTGTCTCAACTATTTTGTTCTTAAATGGTAATCGATTTACATTTTGTGGATGTTGCTGAGCTTTTACGTGATTCCCTAACTGGAAAACAATTCGAGGAGGAGGGTTGATGGAAGAAGAAAGCGCTCTAGAAAGTTTTACTGGCATCTTTGCTAACTCAGGAAGAGAGAGGAAGACACCGAAGGTCACAGCTGGGGAGAGCAGGGTCGAGCAAAGACTTAAAATTAGTGTTATGAATGTTATCAGAAGTGTAACTGACATGTTTTCCCATCTCTGTACATGTGTGTGTGTCTGTGTGTGTGTCTTTGTGTGCGAGCGGCTGGCTAGCTTGCTGACGTGAGCTTTCATGCATGAGGACCTTTTCTCATTACCCACTCTCCAAGCCCTTCTGTCAGCAAAGCCAAGGGACTGCGTGTGTGTGTGTTTCTGTGTTGGTGTGTGTATGTGTACAATTTCACGTAGCCTTGGCACAATCTGCACGGTGACCTGAAACATAGTTTAGTTTCACACCGAGTCAGACAGATGGACAGAGAGACAGACATATGGGCAATTTAACCACAACGCTGTTCCATGACATCATCCTGTGGCTGCCTTTTTGGGGCCAATCAGCAGATGTTAATATAGCAGTCACAGGATGGTGTCTGCCTATAGCACACTTTTAAATTTGTGAAACGCCCAAACTGGTTACATCGACTCCAGCGTGGCTGTTCTTTGCTGATGCTCACTGATCAACAGGCGCTAAAAACTCGTGTTTCTGGGAGTTTGAAGGCTCCGTTGACAAGATGACCTGAAGTTTAAAGCTAACCGGCTAAAGTTACGAAACCCACAGAAAGAAAAACTGTTGATGCGCACACATGATATCAAACACAACGCGCCTGCCTCGTTAATGCCTCCCATTATCCCTGGACTTGTATTTTTATCCTCACACCTACTCATGTGAACACTCACAGAACACAAAGCCTACACAGCACACTATGCAATTAGGTCTTTATCTCAGCCCTGCACTGTTGCTAGCTAACGCTGTTTGCTCTGACACACACACACACACACACTCGCACAAAGCCCTGTGATTGGCTCTTTTTCACTATGCCGTCCATCCACTCCCTTTCCGTTCTTCGTCGACAGAGCTCTTGGTAGTGACAAAGTGCACACTGACCAACTCCTGTCAACGCTGCCTCAGACTCGGATGCACAGCGTGTGTGTGTGTTTTCTGAGAACATTACAGCAAGTGCAAAGAGTGAAGGAGAAAGAGGGGATAAAAATGTGTGTGATAAAGAAGCTATAAATAACTGAAGGTGTCAGTAACGTTGCCCCTCCACCCTCCCATCAGACACACACAGACAGTGAAATGGAGGCATCAGCTGCTCCGTTATTCGGCTCCACTCACTTGTCATCACACCTTGAGGTCAAGCAGCAGCATCCTGAGCACACAGATTCTCACAGACACATCCCGATGCCCTCAGCTCTGTCTCTGCTTTTCTTCAAAACACACATGAGCCGGTATTTAAGCCGTGCTGGAGGCGAAGCTGGTCTAACGCTTTGATCCAAACTAGTTACTGGATGGATTGCTGTGAAGAGTTTGTGTGCATATCAATAGAGTCCGGGCATTGGTCTCACTACACCTGCAGGGTTTATATTTGTGGTTTTGAAAACTCCTAAATTCATGGAGAAAATTTGTTACAGTCTCGACACATTCACAAACTCTTAGCCTACACTTTGCCTCTGGTGCTAATGTAAGTTTAAAGTCCAAAAGAAATTCAATTCAATTCAACAGTCGCCTCAAGGCGCTTTATATTGTAAAGTAGATCGTACAGCAGAGAAAAACCCAACAATCATATGACCCCCTATGAGCAGCACTTTGGCGACAGCGGGAAGGAAAAACTCCCTTTTAACAGGAAGAAACCTCCAGCAGAACCAGGCTCAGGGAGGGGCGGGGCCATCTGCTGTGATTGGTTGGGGTGAGAGAAG